>NC_092054.1:69707665-69798299 GCF_003086295.3 Arachis hypogaea | reverse complement strand
CTTTGGAGAAGACTTCACAAAAAAAATTTTGCAGGAGTTCCCCCTAAATATGTGCATTTGTTCCCTTAAAGGGCGTTTATCAAAGAAAACGATTTAGATATCAAAAAGTTTTTGCTTAGCGGAAGTCTTTTTGAAATCATTATTTCGCAAACTTATTTCTTCTTTTCAAATCCTCAAACTTCTTCTTTTTCAAAAGTTCAAAACTTCAAATATCCTCAAACTTTTCTTCCCCTTTTGACATTATCAAAAAGAAAGGAGTTTGAAATATGTCATAGAAGCATGCATAAAACAATGAATTTTTTTAAGTTCAATATCTCTATTAATCCAAGGATGAGATATTCCCCTTTCAAAAGAATTTGATTTCCTCTTTTTATATATAACAAGCATGTATAATTCCCCCTAAAGAAGTGAAATATATCAAGGCATGCACATTAACTTAAAATAGGGGTACCAAGCCTATTTTGAGTTATTCACCAATTAAGCATACAAGCATTAATCATTAAACAAAATTATGAAGGAAATATCAAAGTATTTAAACCATAATAGAAATCCTTAGCTTACTAGGAGTTAGTTTAACAATTCATATAATCAAATAAACATAAAGCAATAAAAAGTGACTTGATGAAGAGGAGACAATCAATCTTGGTCTTCATCATCATCATTATCCTCTTCATACGGTAGGTGGATGCCGAAATGCTCATATAAGTCATCAATACGACGATCCAAGCGACCCGTGCGATGATCTACACGAGACACACGATGATTAAGTGCTTCAAGTTGCCTACCATGCTCTACTTCAATCCTTTGGATGTTTTGGTTGATGGATTGTAATTCTCTCATTACATCAACCAAGGAGGGTGGTTCTTGAGCTTGAGGTGCTTGTGGAGGAGCTTGCTCTTGAGGACCTTGTTCATCAACATTTCTTCTTCCCATTTTTGTTGAGAATATGAGTGTTGATACAAGATTGAGGTGGTACTTCCTTGGCAATCTCATTTGATATATCAATACCAACATAATCAAAGACTTTAGACCATAGGCAAAGGAATCCTAATCCACCATTCCTATCCTTCATCTTGAGCCTAATCATATGTTGTACTATAAAGTATGGCCAATTAATCTTAATCCCATTCATCATAGCCCACATGACAATCAAATCTTCATCATTTACATTCGCATGCTCGGATATTCTAGATTGCAATACATAGGTGACTAGATATAACAAAGTTCTATGTTCCGCACTCATTGAATTGCAACTAATTTTGGAGTGAGCTCCTTGTACAAGGTTGAACAAATGCATGGCATTGTCCTTTGAATAACCCCATTCATCAATTGGGGTTTTACCACCTTGAAACAAGTCACCTTGATTTGGCAACTCCCAAATGGTGGCTAACTCATCACCATCTAGCCTATAATCCTTTCTTCCTATCTTGAAGAATAATGTGAAATTTTATTCATCTTCCTCATTAATCTCAAGCATGAGTGTACTATAGGCTATGGCAACTAAATTCGGATAAAATTTACTCTTAATTTGAACAAAATCCATGAGGCCTTGATGAACTAGAATAGCCTTAAGAGTATCAAACTTATGAATGACAAGAAGGGTCGGATCCAAAGACCTCGGAGGAATTTCCTTTCTTCCGGCGAGCCTTGCCTCATAGAATTGAAGATCTTCATTAGAAGCAAAGTACCTTGCCAAAGGATGATCATTTGGAGGTGGAACCACACTTGAAGAGCCTTTTGACTTCTTGATGGTTCTCTTGATTCTAGGCATTGTGGATGATTTTGTTTTATGGGTTTTGTAGAGGAGAATGTGGGGACTTCAAATTTGTAATTTGTTTGTAGTGGGTATCTAAGTTTTGTGAGTTGTATGAAGCTATATGTGAGCTTGTTTTGGAGGTTATGGAGGTTTGAATGTGGGGATATGAGTTGTGAGGTTGAAGATGATGAAAAAGTGGGGTTTTGTTGCTCAAAAATGCCAAATTCACGTGTTTTTGTGCAATTTGGTCGTGTTTGCATCGATGCAATAGGCTTTGCATCGATGCACATAGCACGTTGTGTGCTTTGCATCGATGCAAAGCTTGGTTGCATCGATGCAACATGCATCAATTTGCCCAAAATCACCAAATTTTCATCCTTTGGTGCTTCTTTCTTCAATCCTTTGAGTTCCATCATGTATATACTCACTTAAACTATTATAAACTTCAATTTGTTGATCCTCCATTGTTTATAATCTTCAAATTCTTCAATCTACCTCAAGATTAATCACTCATTCATCAACTCATAAACCTACAAAACAATGGCTAATTGGATATCTCCAATGCTTAAGTTAGTAAGAGATACAAAAATAGCAATATAAATACAATGAATTCAAACAAATCATATTAGATTAGAATCCAAGATACCAAGTTCATTTCGGATGTTAAAAAAACTTTCTTTACATAAAGGTTTAGTGAAGATGTCCGCTAGTTGTTTACTAGTTTCGACAAATTCAATAACCACATCACCCTTTTCAACATGGTCTCTTATGAAGTGATGTCTAATCTCAATATGCTTGGTTCTTGAATGTTGAACCGGATTCTTGGTTAAATTTATTGCACTAGTATTATCACATTTGATAGGAATGTGATCAAGCATGAGTCCATAGTCCACAAGTTGTTGTTTCATCCATAAATTTGGGCAACAACTACCGGCGGCTACATACTCGGCTTCGGCGGTAGACAAGGCTACACTTACTTGTTTCTTACTATGCATGAAACAAGAGAGTTTCCTAGCAATGACAAGTGCGCTAGTGCTTTTCCTATCCAATTTGCAACCGGCAAAATCGGAATCGGAATAACCAATCAAATCACAAGTGGATCCTTCGGATACCACAATCCAACATTTAATGTTCCTATGAGATACTTCATAATCCTTTCACCGCACTTAAGTGAGATTCCTTAGGATTAGCTTGGTATCTCGCACACATGCATACACTAAACATGATATCTGGCCTACTTGCTGTTAGATAAAGTAATGATCCTATCATGCCTCTATACTTCTTTACATCTATGTTTTTACCTTGTTCATCTTTGTCAAGGTAGCAAGTAGTGCTCATTGGTGTGTCCATTGCCTTAGCATTGTCCATTCCAAATCTTTTGAGCAATTCCTTGCAATATTTGGTTTGGCTAACGAAAGTTCCTTCTTTTCCTTGTTTGATTTGAAGACCAAGGAAGAAGTTGAGTTCGCCCATCATGGACATTTCAAATTCACTTTGCATGAGGTTTGAGAAAAACTTGCAAAGTGATTCGTTAGTTGAACCAAATATTATGTCATCGATGTAAACTTGTACCAAAAGGATATTTTTGTTTTCAATCATGATAAATAAAGTTGTATCAACCTTCCCTCTTCTAAAACCTTTTTCTATTAAAAACTTGCTCAAACGTTCATACCAAGCTCTTGGAGCTTGTTTAAGACCATAAAGAGCTTTCTTGAGTTTAAAAACATGATTAGGATTTTCATAATCCTCAAAACCGGGAGGTTGTTCAACATATACTTCTTCTTGAATGAAACCATTAAGAAAGGCACTCTTAACATCCATTTGATAAAGTTTGAAGTTATAAGAGGATGCAAAAGCAAGTAACATCCTAATAGCTTCTAATCTAGCTACGGGAGCATAAGTTTCGTCATAATCAATGCCTTCCTCTTGATTATAACCTTTAGCTACCAATCTAGCTTTGTTTCTAACAATTGTACCATTTTCATCGAGTTTATTTCTAAAAACCCATTTTGTTCCTACAATTGTTTGATTACTTGGTTTAGGCACCAATTCCCAAACGTCATTTCATTTGAATTGGTTAAGCTCCTCTTGCATTGCCATAGCCCAATGTTCATCATCAATTGCGGATTCAATGGTAGATGGTTCAATTTGAGAAACAAAAGCACTATATGCAAATAAATTTCTAAAAGTGGATCGAGTTGTTACCCCTTTCCAAACATCACCAATGACGTTGTCTAGAGGATGATCCTTTGAAGTACGCCAGTCCTTTGGAAGTGCATTTATTTGTGCTTGTGATGGTTCAATTTCTTCACTTTGAACACTATCCTTTGTTGAGCTTGTAGAGGTTTCATTTAAATATTTTTCTTTGTCTTCACCATTCAAATTTAGTGAATCAAAGTTTTCTACATTTTCATCAAAATCTTTTCTAGCACAACAACGGTTAGTTTCATCAAAAGCGACATGAATACTTTCTTCCATAGTCATGATGCGTTTATTATATACTCTAAAAGCTTTGCTAGTTAAAGAGTAGCCTAAGAAGATTCCTTCATCAGCCTTAGCATCAAATTTGCCTAAGTTATCTTTTCCATTATTTAGAATAAAGCATTTACAGCCAAAGACGTGAAGGTGGGAAATATTTGGCTTTCTTCCTTTGTACAATTCGTACGGTGTTTTCTTAAGAATAGGTCGAATGATAATCCTATTCATAACATAACACACGGTACTAACCGCATCCGCCCAAAAGTACTTAGGAATATTAGCCTCATTGAGCATAGTTCTCGCCATTTCTTCTAAATGACGATTTTTCCTTTCAACCACACCATTTTGTTGTGGTGTTCTAGGAGAGGAAAAATTATGCTCAATGCCATTTTCTTCACAAAAAGTTTCAAAAAGATTGTTTTCAAATTCTCCACCATGATCACTTCTAATAGATGATATATGCAAATTCTTTTCATTTTGAATAACTTTGGCTAATCTTTTGAATGCTCGAAATGCATCACTCTTGTTTGCTAGGAACAAGGTCCATGTAAATCGAGAGTAATCATCAACAATAACTAAAGCATAGTAATTGCCACCAAAGCTCATAGTCCTAGAAGGACCAAATAAATCCATGTGCAAAAGTTGTAATGGCCTTGTTGTTGAAACAATGTTTTTGGATTTAAAAGAGGCCTTTACTTGTTTTCCCTTTTGACATGCGTCGCAAAGGACGTCTTTTTCAAAACGTAGCTTTGGTAAGCCAATTACTAACTCTTTAGAGACCAACTTGCTAAGATGGTCCATGTTAGCATGAGCTACTCTACGATGCCATAACCAAGTTTCATCATTTTTACTAACAAGGCATTTCACATCATTTGAGGAAACTTCATCTAGATTAATCATGTATACATTGTCAACACGGTGCCCAATTAGCACAATTTCATTAGTGTCTTGCCTTTTTATCAAACAACATTTTGAATCAAAGGTGACTAAGTTTCCTTTGTCACAAAGTTGGCTAACACTAATGAGATTATGTTTGAGACCTTTGACAAGTATAACATTATCTATGGAGGTAGAAGAATTTTTACCAACTTTTCCAACGCCGATTACTTTGCCGGTGTTGTTGTCTCCATAGATCACATTTCCTCCGTTTGTAGGCTCTATTGCGGTGAACTTTGATTCATCGCCGGTCATGTGTTTGGAGCATCCACTATCAACATACCAATTTGTATCCTTAGCTCCAACACGTACCTACAAAACAATTAAAATTGGGATTTAGGTACCCAAGTGAATTTGGGTCCTTGATGGTTAGTATGAGCATAATGCCCATAAGGTGCCCATCTCGTATCTTGACTACGAAAGTTTATATGTTTAATTCTAGTAAAGCATACGGGTGCTATATGACCTACTTTATTACAATAATGACATATGACATTTGGATTATGCATCCTATGCATGTTTCTAAATGGTTGCCTAGGTTGTTTCCTAAATGCAACATCTTTTGATCTATATGCATTGTGATTATAATTTCTAAATGAAGCATGTTGAGGAGGATGTTTAAAGGCTTCATTCCTTTTAGGCATGCTTGCCTTTTGGGCTTGCGGTTGCCTAATAGGAGTTTTAGTATTTTTAAATTTTCCTTTTTCAAAACCTAAACCTTCCTTATTATGAACATGCTTTTGGTTTTTCAACATTTTATCTAAGTTCTTTGAAGATTCATTAAACTTAGCTAAAGTGTTCTTAAGATTTGTAATTTCATTTTCATGCATTTTACAAGATTTGTATGGATCACTACTTGTGCTACACTTATCTTTTCCAAGATTGATATTCTCGTTTTTCAACATCTCATTTTGTTTTAAAAGATCCATATTCTTTTTCTTTAGGAGAGAATAATCTTGGGTAAGTTTTGTGTACACCTCAAGTAAGGCATCATATTCATCTTGTAAATTAAAAGAAGTGGAGTTGTCATCACTAACCTTTTCTTCGCTTGCCATTAAGCAAAGATTTGCAACCTCGTCGTCATCGGAGTCGGATTCATCCACGTTCTCCCATGATATGTATGCTTTCTCCTTCTTCTTAAATTTCTTGTTTTTGTCCTCCTTTTGAAGTTTTGGACAATTGGGTTTAATGTGTCCAACTTCTCCACACTCATAGCATTTTGGTACCTTTGTTTTGCTCTTGAAGTTTTTCTTCATTGCAAACTTATTGAATCTTTTTAATAAGAGTGCAAATTCTTCATCTCCTTCTTCTTCATTATCATCACTCTCTTCTTGTAGTGATGTTGTTTTAAGGGCGAGACTTTTCTTCTTGCTTTCTTCACCTTTTTGTCTATTTAGCATAGTCATTTCATAGGTGAGAAGATTACCTCGTAGTTGATCAAATGTAAGTTGATCATAGAGCCTTCCTTCCACAATGGCGTTCACTTTGGAGTTCCATTTTGGTGTAAGGCTTGTAAGCACCTTGGTCACAATTTGTTTATCATTGTATTTTGTGCCAAGCATGCTTAGGTTGTTGAAGATCTTGGAGAGTCTTTCAAGAGCTTCTTCAATGCTCTCTTCATCTTTCATTTTAAAATTTTCCCATTCATGAACCAACATAAATACCTTTGATTCTTTAACGTGGTCGGTTCCTTCGTAAGTGATTTGGAGTTTATCCCAAATCTCTTTAGCGGTTTCACATGTAGAGATCTTCATATAATCATGCTTGTTAAGTGCACAATGAATGAAGTTGATGGCTTTATCATTCATTGCCACTTTCTTCCAATCATCGTCACTATATTCATCTTCTCCTTTCGGTACTTGCTTTGAGACGGAGACTTCTCCTTCTTTAGCGCTTGTTGTCTTTGTTGGAATGTGATTTCCATTCTCAATCACTTTCCAAATTCTCACATCTTGAGAACGGATCCAAATTCTCATCTTATTTTTCCAATAAGAGTAATTTGTTCCGCTAAAAAGAGGAGGTCTAGCGGTTGAGTTACCTTCACTAGTGTTGTTGTTGTTAAAGCTTGTGCTTGCCATGATCTTTTCCCTTAAACGGTTAAGTCTTTCAAAGGGTTAAGCTCTGATACCACTTGTAGAACCTATGCACAATTACTCAAGAGGGGGGGGTGAATTGAGTATTGCAACAACAATGAATCTTTTTGTGAAAGTTAAAGACAATATACAAAAGTGTTATTGTACTAGTATTTTTCCAAGAGCTTAACTCAATTGCTAAGCATTTATAAGGAGCTTTTACTTTCCAATAGACACCAACTCAAATAAATTGATCAAGCTTTTCACCAATCGGACTTAAGTTATTCCTTAAGTACTTACGAAGCTACTTTTCGATCACAATTTATTTGCTCAAAGGTAAAAGACAATAATATTGAAGAGATGAGTTTGGAGAGATGCAAACGCTATTTAGAGTGGTTCGGCACAATCCTTGTCCTACGTCCACTTTCTTTCTCAATCGCTATTGAGAAGTTCCACTATTGCCAAGCTTCAAGGTGCTCGCGCAAAACCTTTTACAATCCGAGTCCTTAGTTTCTAACACCTCACGGTATATGATCACCACTCGTATACTAACCCACTCCACTTAGAGATACCTTCTCTAAGATTTGCCTTGAGTACTTAGTATACTTCTTTGGTATCCTCACCGACTATAGTGTTTATAACTCTTGACTCAACCTTGGAGATCACACTCCAATTTACAAAGTGTACAAGAAAACAATTCTCAAAGAATTGTTGAGACGAAATGAGTACTCTCTAGAAGAGTGTATGATTACAAGTTTAGCACTATTGAACCAATTGATATTGCTCTCTCAAATTGTGTATTATAACACCTTAAAAAATGTGTAGAATGAAAGAATATGAACAAGATAGTTTGCAAATACTCAAGTATCTGAAATAAGGCTTCAATCCATCTATTTATAGACTCCTCAAACCTTAGAAATGTTGGGGAGTTAATGGGATGGAGCCTTTTTGTCAAAACTAGCCGTTTTTTATGTTTTTGAATCATTTGCATCGATGCATAACACTTTGCATCGATGCAAATGTGTCTTTGAAGCTAAAATTTGAATTTTCAGCTAGGTTGCATCGATGCAAACATCTTTGCATCGATGCAACAAGTCGTCGCATGCTTTGCATCGATGCAAGATGAGTGTGCATCGATGCAAACCTTAAAGAATGGCTTAAAATCACTTCAAAATACTTAGGATTGATCTCAAACTTGTTGGAGTCAATTCCTATGCTTTTGTACCTTTGAAAACAAGTTTTTAAACCATTTGGCTAGCATCGAATTGCAAGATGTGCATCAAAACATTTTGTGAGTGTGTGTTGAGAGATTTAGCAATTGGTTCTTAACAAGAAGTTACCTAAGTCCTAAGACACTATACTTGTCTTCAAATGTTGTGGACTTGAGTTTCTTGTTGTTGTTGTGTTGCTTTCAACTCTTTATTCCTCAACGTTGAATGTTGGTTGATCTTTCAACATGCTTGTTCATTCAAGTTGTTTGTTGGTTTGTCTTTCATGTCGTTTGTTGGTTTGTCATTCATCAAAACCTACGAATACAAACTTCGCATACAAGCAACATGATTTACATACGGCTGCCTGTGCATACACACAGCTGCCCAATCAGAGCGTGTGGATTGCTTCGAGTGCGTCGCGCTTCCATTCAAGCATCACCTAGTGTACGTGCGCACGGCTACTTGTGCGTACGCATAGGACTATATTTCTCGCAAGGAGTGCGGATGCACGCATCTGTGCATCCGCACAGATGTCCACACATGACTTCATTCAACTGGCACGTGACTTACAATATCAGGGCATTGGAGGCCCATTTCTGAAGTCTTCTAGCTCATATTGGAGGGGAAATGAGGGACATAACATAGCATATCATTAGTATAGTTTAGGAGTAGTAGTAGGAAGTTTTTAGTTAGTTTTTCTCTAAGTTTTTCATCATCTCTATTAGGGTTTTACATTCAAGTGCCATTTCCATTTTTGATCTTGGATTTTGCTAGCTTTCATTGTAAGTATTCTCTTGTTATTACTCTTTATAGTTACTTTGTCATTACTCTTTCTTCTAATTCAAGTTATAGTTCAATTTTGCTTCTCTCTTGCAATTTTAATTTCTTATTGATGAATTTTATGTTTGATGTTTGTTTCATGCTTTCTTGTGTTATTCTTGTTGATTGAGATCAATTGTTGCTTTTAGTTTCAAGCCTTTTCTCATTTTATTCATGTTTAAGGTTTTTGCCCAGCAAATGTTTGACAAAATGTCAAAGATGGTTTTAGGCTAAATTTTTTGGTTCTTGGCTTGGGTAAACTGAGCAATTGGGTTTCTAGAGTTGGAATGTCCAAAATTTAGTTTCAATTCTTAGATTGTTAATTATTCTTGTTCCCACTAACGCTAATTTGTTGCTAAAGCAATTAGCAAGCAATTTAGGATTTGTGGGTTGAGAACACTTATGCTCATTTAACTTACTTTCCGATGTGAGAGTTGATCAAGTGAGATTAATCCATCATAATTGTCATAGTTGTGGTTCCAATAAGGAAAGGACCCTTAGCTCACTCCAAGCCAAGACTCTTTTTGATGCTTTCAATCTTTCATACATTTCCATGTTAATCTCTTTTATACTTTACTTGTTTATATTACATAGTTGGTCCTTTAATTTCTTCATTAGTTCAATCATTACAATTTTGCATGTTCTTTTATTGCTTTATATGTTCATTTCTTCATTGACAACCCCTTGATCACTAGAACCGAATTTGCACACTCATTGTTCTAAAGTACTCTTTGGGAGATTACTCGGGAGTCAAATACTCTCGGTTTTGAATTAGTTTTGAATTGTGACACATCTTGTGAGTTTCTAATTTGATCGATGGCCAACTTGTTGGGTTAGGACTATACTTACAACGCTAATTCCATTTTTGGATAATCAAGTTCCTAATCCCATATGCGAATTGGCACGCATCAAATTTTGGCACCGTTGCCGGGGAGTTCACTTTAAGTGCAATGAGTGCTACAATTTTGGTTGTTGTAAATATGTGAATAGAGTAAATACTAGATTTTTGGTTTGCTACTTAGCACTAATTGTAGATACTACTTTTCTCTTTAGTTAGTTTTAGTAGTCGTTGATTGTTAAGTGGATCTTGTTTACTTGCATATTTTTGTTTTGCTTTTCATAATTGCATGGTTTTCATTGCCTCCTCAGTTGAATGACATGGTCGCTTCCAGACCCGAGCTTGGCCACTTTTGATCCGGAAATCGAAAGAACTTTAACTCATATAAGGCAAGCTCAGCGCCGGCTAGCTTTTGTGGATAGTGAATCGGGATCCCTTGGGGAAACCTCCCGTTCAGTATCACCACCCATCCGTGACTATCATTCTCCAATCAATGAGGAAACTCTATATTCATCTATGGGAAGTACTGAACTCTCTTTGAGTGACTCAAGTAAAACCGTCATGGCGGACCCACCTCGAAGAATCACCTTGAAGGAGGCTAGAGCTCCTGATCTTGACTTGCAACCGTTTCAAATTTTGTATCTGGCTTTAGATCCAAATTTTGAGCTCAAGTCTGGCATGATAAACTTGCTTCCTAAATACAATGGACTGCTAGGGGAGGATCCTCTGAAGCATTTAAAGGATTATCAAGTTACATGTGAAACTGCGAGAAGACATGGGGCGGATGAAGCCACAGTGTTGGTCTTCGCTTTCCCGTTCTCTTTGGAGGGAAAAGCAAAGGAGTGGTTTTATACTCAACCGGGTGAAGTTAGATCTAATTAGGACTTGTTGCGTAAAGAATTTTTGGAAAAGTTCTACCCTCCTCAGAAAACAGACAAGTTACGAAGAGATATCTCTTGCATTGTGTAACGAGATGGGGAGACTTTGTATGAATAGTGGGAGTGATTTAAGAAGTTACTGGAGGCTTGCCCTCACCACAGGATTGATGAGTTGGTTCTTATCAGTTATTTCTGTCAAGGAATGCATCACCAAGACAAGCTCCTTGGTACGCGGAATCGTGATTACACTTTAATTATGTAAAGTTCATTGCTCTTTCTTTCCCTGGAAATGGCGCCAAAAACATGATGCCAAAACCACGGTTCACAACTCCGTGTAACTGACCAGTAAGTGCACTGGGTCGTCCAAGTAATACCTTACGTGAGTAAGGGTCGAATCCCACGGAGATTGTTGGTATGAAGCAAGCTATGGTCACCTTGCAAATCTCAGTTAGGCGGATATAAATTGATAATGGTGTTTTCGAATTTAATATAATAAAATAGGGATAGAAATATTTATGTAATTCATTGGTAGGAATTTTAGATAAGCGAATGGAGATGCTTTCGTTCCTCTGAACCTCTGCTTTCCTGCTATCTTCATCCAATCAGTCTTACTCCTTTCCATGGCTGGCTTTATGTGATACATCACCACTGTCAATGGCTACTTTCGGTCATCTCTCGGGAAAATGATCCAATGCCCTGTCACGGCACGGCTAATCGTCTGGAGGCATTACCCTTGTCAATGGCTTCATCTTATCCTCTCAGTGAAAATGGTCAACGCACCCTGTCACGGTACGGCGATTCATCTGTCGGTTCTCGATCATGCTAGAATAGGATTTACTATCCTTTTGCGTCTATCACTAACGCCCTGCAATCGCGAGTTTGGAGCTCGTCACAGTCATTCATTCATTGAATCCTACTCGGAATACCACAGACAAGGTTTAGACTTTCCGGATTCTCTTGAATGCCGCCATCATTCTAGCTTACGCCACGAAGATTCTGATTAAGAGATCTAAGAGATATTCATTCAGTCGAAGGTAGAACGGAAGTGGTTGTCAGGCACGCATTCATAGGGAATGATGATGATTGTCACGTTCATCTCATTCAGATTGAAGTACGAATGAATATCTTAGAAGCGAAGTAAGATGAATTGAATAGAAAACAGTAGTACTTTGCATTAATCTTTGAGGAACATCAGATCTCCACACCTTAATCTATGGAGTGTAGAAACTCTACCGTTAAAAATACATAAGTGAAAGGTCTAGGCATGGCCGAATGGCCAGCCCCTCTGATCTAAGAACCAGGCGTCCAAAGATTCTCAAGATTCAAAGATGGTTCAAAAGATGTCTAATACAATAGTAAAAGGTCCTATTTATAATAAACTAGCTACTAGGGTTTACATGAGTAAGTAATTGATGCATAAATCCACTTCCGGGGCCCACTTGGTGTGTGCTTGGGCTGATCTTGAGTGTTGCATGTGTAGAGGTCCTTCTTGGAGTTGAACGCCAGCATTTGTGCCAGTTTGGGCGTTCAACTCTGGTTTTGGATCCTTTTCTGGCGCTGGACGCCAGATTTAGGTAGAAAGCTAGCGTTAAACGCCAGTTTACGTCGCCTATTCTTGGCCAAAGTATGGACTATTATATATTTCTGGAAAGCCCTGGATGTCTACTCTCCAACGCAATTGGAAGCGTGCCATTTCGAGTTCTGTAGCTCCAGAAAATCTACTTTGAGTGCAGGGAGGTCAGAATCCAACAGCATCAGCAGTCCTTCTTCAACCTCTGAATCTGATTTTTGCTCAAGTCCCTCAATTTCAGCCAGAAAATACCTGAAATCACAGAAAAACACACAAACTCATAGTAAAGTCCAGAAATGTGAATTTAACATAAAAACTAATGAAAACATCCCTAAAAGTAACTAGATCCTACTAAAAACATACTAAAAACAATGTCAAAAAGCGTATAAATTATCCGCTCATCACAACACCAAACTTAAATTGTTGCTTGTCCCCAAGCAACTGAAAATCAAATAGGATAAAAAGAAGAGAATATACTATAAATTCCAAACTATCAATGAAACATAGCTCCAATCATATGAGCGGGACTTATAGCTTTTTGCCTCTTGAATAGTTTTGGCATCTCACTTTATCCATTGAGGTTCAGAATGATTGGCATCTATAGGAACTCAGAGTTCAGATAGTGTTATTGATTCTCCTAGTTCAGTATGATGATTCTTGAACACAGCTATTTCATGAGTCTTGGCCGTGGCCCTAAGCACTTTGTTTTCCAGTATTACTACCGGATACATAAATGCCACAGACACATAATTGGGTGAACCTTTTCAGATTGTGACTCAGCTTTGCTAAAGTCCCCAATTAGAGGTGTCCAGGGTTCTTAAGCACACTCTTTTTTTGCTTTGGACCTTGACTTTAACCGCTCAGTCTCAAGTTTTCACTTGACACCTACACGCCACAAGCACATGGTTAGGGACAGCTTGGTTTAGCCGCTTAGACCAGGATTTTATTCCTTTAGGCCCTCCTATCCACTGATGCTCAAAGCCTTGGGATCCTTTTTATTTGCCCTTGCCTTTTGGTTTTAAGGGTTATTGGCTTTTTGCTCTTGCCTCTTGGTTTTAAGAGCTTTGGCTTTTTCTGCTTGCTTTTTCTTTTTTTTCTTTCTATATTTTTTTCGCCTATTTTTTTGTTTTTTTTTTTGTTTTTTTTTTCTGCAAGCTTTGTTCTTTGCTGCTTTTTCTTGCTTCAAGAATCATTTTTATGATTTTTCAAATTATCAAATAACATGTCTCCTAGTCATCATTCTTTCAAGAGCCAACATATTTAATATTCTTAAACAACAACTTCAAAAGACATATGCATTGTTCAAGCATACATTCAGAAAACAAGAAGCATTGTCGCCACATCAATATAATTAAGCTAAGTTCAAGGATAAATTCGAAACTCATGTACTTCTTGTTCTTTTGAATTAAAACATTTTTCATTTAAGAGAGGTGATGGATTCATAGGACATTTATAACTTTAAGACAAAGTTACTAACTACTAATGATCATGTAATGAAGACACAAACACAGATAAGCACATAACATAGAAAACGAAAAACAAAAGAAATAAGAACAAGGAATGAATCCACCTTAGTGATGGTGGCGTTTCCTTCTTGAGGAACCAATGATGTCCTTGAGCTCTTCTATGTCTCTTCCTTGTCTTTGTTGCTCCTCCTTCATTGCTTTTAGATCTTCTCTGATTTCATGAAGGATGATGGAGTGCTCTTGATGTTCCACCCTTAGTTGCTTCCAATAATTTTGTGGAAGAAAATGTATCCCCTGAGGTAACTCAATGATCTCTTGATTTGCAGTCAAATGTTCTACCACTGAGCTATAGACCCTTGATGGAAGCTTTTGTCTTCCCTTTCCTCTTTCTAGAGGTTTCTCTGGCCTTAGGTGCCATCAATGGTTATGGAAAAAAACAAAAAAGCTATGCTTTTACCACACCAAACTTAGAATGTTGCTCGCCCTCGAGCAAAAGAAGAAAGAATAGAAGAAGAAGAAGAAGATATGGAGGAGATGGATGGGAGTGTGTATTCGGCCATATGGGTGGGATTGGGTGGGAGAGAGATGTTGAATTTTGAAGGTAGTGGGTGTATGGATGTGAGTGGTAAATGGAAAACAGAAGGGATGATCATGAATGGAAAGAGAGATGATGAGGTAGGTGGGGATCCTGTGGGGTCCACAGATCCTGAGATGATCCTGTGGGGTCCATAGATCCTGAGGTGTCAAGGCATTTACATCCCTGCACCAATTTAGGCATGTAAAATGCCCTTGCACACAACTCTGGGCGTTCAACGCCAGGTTGGTGCCCATTTTGGGTGTTCAACGCCCATTTGTTGCCATTTCTGGCGTTGAACGCCAGAACCATGCTTGTTCTGGGCGTTCAGTGCCAGGATGCTGCCCATTTTGGGCGTTCAGCGCCAGAACCATGCTCTGTTCTGGCGTTGAACGCCAGGCAGATGCTCCTCCAGGGTGTGATTTTTCTTCTGCTGTTTTTGATTCCGTTTTCAATTTTTATATTTATTTTGTGACTCCACATGATCATGAACCTATAAAGACATATAACTAAGAAAAATATAGTTAGATAAATAAAAATTGGGTTGCCTCCCAACAAGCGCTTCTTTAATGTCAATAGCTTGACAGTGGGCTCTCATGGAGCCTCACAGATGTGCAGAGCTTTGTTGAGACTCTCCAACACCAAACTTAGAGTTTGGATATAGGAGTTCAACACCAAACTTAGAGTTTGGTTGTGGCCTCCCAACACCAAACTTAGAGTTTGACTGTGGGGGCTCTGGTTGACTCTGCTTTGAGAGAAGCTTTTTCTGCTTCCTCTCCATGGTTGCAGAGGGAGATCCTTGAGTTTTAAACACAAGGGAGTCCTCATTCCATTGAAGGACTATTTTACCTCTGTCAACATCAATCACAGCTCTTGCTGTGGCCAAGAAAGGTCTTCCTAGGATGATGGATTCATCCTCTTCCTTTCCAGTATCCAGGACTATGAAATCAGCAGGGATGTAAAGGCCTTCAACCTTTACTAATACGTCCTCTACTTGTCCATATGCCTGTTTTCTTGAATTGTCTGCCATCTCTAACGAGATTTTAGTAGCTTGCACCCCATAGATTCCCAGTTTCTCTATTACAGAGAGGGGCATGAGGTTTATCCCTGAACCAAGGTCACACAGAGCCTTAAAGATCATGGTGCCTATAGTACAAGGTATTATGAACTTTCTAGGATCCTGTCTCTTCTGAGGCAATGTCAGTTGATCCAGATCACTTAGTTCATTGATGAACAAGGGAGGTTCAACTTCCCAAGTATCAATGCCAAATAATTTGGCATTCAGCTTCATGATTGCACCAAGAAACTTGCCAGTTTGCTCTTCAGTAACATCCTCATTTTCTTCAGAAGAGGAATACTCATCAGAGCTCATGAAGGGCATAAGGAGGTTCAATGGAATCTCTATGGTCTCTAGATGAGCCTCAGAGTCCTTTGGTTCCTCAGAGGGAAGCTCCTTATTGATCACTGGACGTCTCAGGAGGTCTTTCTCCTTGGGATTTGCGTCCCCCACTCCCCTTGTAGGTTCGGCCATGGTGCTTATGTCAATGGCCTTGCACTCTCCCTTTGGGTTCTCTTCTGTATTGCTTGGGAGAGTACTGGGAGGGATTTCAGTGATCCTTTTACTCAGCTGACCCACTTGTGCTTCCAAATTTCTAATGGAAGATCTTGTTTCATTCATGAAACTTACAGTAGCCTTAGACAGATCAGAGACTAAGTTTGCCAAATTAGAAGTATTTTGTTCAGAGTTCTCTGTCTGTTGCTGAGTGGATGATGGGTTTATTATTGCTAAACCTATTTCTTCCACCATTATTAAAGCCTTGTTGAGGCTTTTGATCCTTCCATGAGAAATTTGGATGATTTCTCCATGATGAGTTATAGGTGTTTCCATAAGGTTCACCTAAATAATTCACCTCTGCTATTGCAGGGTTCTCAGGATCATAAGCTTCTTCTTCATAAGAAGCCTCTTGAGTACTGTTGGATGCAGCTTGCATTCCATGCAGACTCTAAGAGATCATATTGACTTGCTGAGTCAATATTTTATTCTGAGCCAATATGGCATTCAGAGTATCAACTTCAAGAACTCCCTTCTTCATAGGCGTCCCATTACTCACAGGATTCCTTTCAGAAGTGTACATGAACTGGTTATTAGCAACCATGTCAATGAGTTCTTGAGCTTCTGCAGGAGTTTTCTTTAGGTGAATGGATCCACCTGCAGAAGTGTCCAGTGACATCTTTGATAGCTCAGATAAACCATCATAGAATATATCCAGGATGGTCCATTCTGAAAGCATGTCAGAAGGACACTTTTTGGTCAACTGTTTGTATCTTTCCCAAGCTTCATAGAGGGATTCACCTTCTTTCTGTCTGAAGGTTTGAACATCAGCTCTAAGCTTGCTCAGCTTTTGAGGAGGAAAGTACTTGGCTAAGAAAGCCGTGACCAGCTTATCCCAAGAGTTCAGGCTGTCTTTGGGTTGAGAATCCAACCATAATCTAGCTCTGTCTCTTACAGCAAAAGGGAAAAGCATGAGCCTGTAGACTTCAGGATCTACTCCATTAGTCTTAACAGTATCACATATCTGCAAGAATTCAGTTAAGAACTGAAAAGGATCTTCAGATGGAAGTCCATGAAACTTGCAGTTCTGCTGCATCAGAGAAACTAATTGAGGTTTCAGCTCAAAGTTGTTTGCTCCAATGGCAGGAATGGAGATGCTTCTTCCATGTAAATTGGAATTAGGTGCAGTAAAGTCACCAAGCATCTTTCTTACATTATTATTATTTTCGGCTGCCATCTCCTCTTCCTGTTTGAAAATTTCTGAAAGGTTATCTCTGGATTGTTGTAATTTAGCTTCTCTTAATTTTCTCTTTAGAGTCCTTTCAGGTTCTGGATCTGCTTCAACAAGAATATTCTTGTCCTTGCTCCTGCTCATATGACAAAGAAGAGGGCACAGAAAAAAAAATAATAATAATATGGATCCTTTATACCACAGTGAGATGAGATGTTAGTAGATAAATAAATAAATAGAATAAGATGGGAGAGGGAGAATTTTCGAAAAATATTTTTGAAAAAGAGTTAGTAATTTTCGAAAATGGTTTTTTGAAAAATGTTAGTATTTTTCAAAAAATTTTTTAAAATAAAAAATAAAAATAAGAATAATTAGTTAATTAAAAAGAAATTTTTGAAAAAGAGGGAAGATATTTTCGAAAATTAGAGAGAGGGAGTTAGTTAGGTAGTTTTGAAAAAGTTAAGAAACAAACAAAAAGTTAGTTAGTTAGTTGAAACAAATTTTGAAAAGATAAGAAGTTAGGAGGTTAGACAAGATATTTTGAAACCAACTTTTTGAAAAAGGTAAGATAAGAAGATATTTTAGAAATTAGTTTTGAAAAAGATTTGATTTTTAAAATCTCAATTAATGACTTGATTCATAAGAAATCACAAGATATGATTCTAGAACTTAAAATTTGAATCTTTCTTAACAAGTAAGTAACAAACTTGAAATTTTTGAATCAAAACATTAATTGTTATTGTTATTTTCGAAAATTATGATATAAAATTAAGAAAAAGATTTTTGAAAAATATTTTTTTGAATTTTCGAAAATAACTAAGAAGTTTGAAAAAGATTTGATTTTTTAAAAAGATTTTGAAAAAGATAAGATTTTCAAATTGAAAATTTGATTTGACTCATAAGAAACAACTTGATTTTAAAAATTTTTGAAAAAGTCAACTCAAATTTTCGAATTTGATGAGAGAAAAAGGGAAAGATATTTTTTTTTTGAATTTTTATGATGCAAGAGAAAAACACTAAAAAGATGCAATGCATGAAATTTTTAGATCAAAACATGTGATGCATGCAAGAATGCTATGAATGTCAAGATGAACACCAAGAACACTATGAATGTCAAGATGAACATCATAGACACAATTTTGAAAAATTTTTAATGCAAAGAAAACATGCAAGACACCAAACTTAGAATTCTTTAATGCTTAGACACTAAGAATTCAAGAATGCATATGATAAACATGAAAAGACACAAAACAAAAAATCATCAAGATCAAACAAGAAGACTTACCAAGAACAACTTGAAGATCATGAAGAACACCATGAATGCATGAGATTTTCGAAAAATGCAAGATGCATATGCAAGTGACACCAAACTTATGATATGACTCAAGACTCAAACAAGAAACACAAAAAATGTTTTTGATTTTTATGATTTTCTAATTTTTTTTATTTTTTCGAAAATTATATGAAAAAGAAAAAAATAAGGATTCCAAAATTTTTAACATGAATTCCAGGAATCTTGCATTCTTAGTCTAAAGCTTCAGTCCAGGAATTAGACATGGCTCACTAGCCAGCCAAGCTTTCAATGAAAGCTCCAGTCCAAAACACTAGACATGGCCAATGGCCAGCCAAGCTTCAGCAAGATATCAGAATATACTGCTCATTACTTATCAAATATGTAACTTGCCTCTATGCTGATGGTTTGGAAGCCTCAGTCCAAAAGAATTTAGACATGGCTTTGTAGCCAGCCAGGCTTCACATGCTTCTTGAAACACTAGAATTCATTCTTAAGAATTTTGAATCTATAGAATAATTTATTTTTGAAAATATTTTTTTTCGAAAACAAAAGAAAAATTTTTGAAAGATTTTTTTGAAAAATTTTTGAAAACAAAACAAAAAGAAAATTACCTAATCTGAGCAACAGGATGAACCGTTAGTTGTCCAAACTCGAACAATCCCCGGCAACGGCACCAAAAACTTGGTACGTGGAATCGTGATTACACTTTAATTATGTAAAGTTCATTGCTCTTTCTTTCCCTGGAAATGGCGCCAAAAACATGATGCCAAAACCACGGTTCACAACTCCGTGTAACTGACCAGCAAGTGCACTAGGTCGTCCAAGTAATACCTTACGTGAGTAAGGGTCGAATCCCATGGAGATTGTTGGTATGAAGCAAGCTATGGTCACCTTGCAAATCTCAGTTAGGCGGATATAAATTGATAATGGTGTTTTCGAATTTAATATAATAAAATAGGGATAGAAATACTTATGTAATTCATTGGTAGGAATTTCAGATAAGCGAATGGAGATGCTTTCGTTCCTCTAAACCTCTGCTTTCCTGCTATCTTCATCCAATCAGTCTTACTCCTTTCCATGGCTGGCTTTATGTGATACATCACCACTGTCAATGGCTACTTTCGGTCATCTCTCGGGAAAATGATCCAATGCCCTGTCACGGCACGGCTAATCGTCTGGAGGCATCACCCTTGTCAATGGCTTCATCTTATCCTCTCAGTGAAAATGGTCAACGCACCCTGTCACGGCACGGCGATTCATCCTTTTGCGTCTGTCACTAACGCCCTGCAATCGCGAGTTTGGAGCTCGTCACAGTCATTCATTCATTGAATCCTACTCGGAATACCACAGACAAGGTTTAGACTTTCCGGATTCTCTTGAATGCCGCCATCATTCTAGCTTACGCCACGAAGATTCTGATTAAGAGATCTAAGAGATATTCATTCAGTCGAAGGTAGAACGGAAGTGGTTGTCAGGCACGCGTTCATAGGGAATGATGATGATTGTCACGTTCATCTCATTCAGATTGAAGTACGAATGAATATCTTAGAAGCGAAGTAAGATGAATTGAATAGAAAACAGTAGTACTTTGCATTAATCTTTGAGGAACAGCAGAGCTCCACACCTTAATCTATGGAGTGTAGAAACTCTACCGTTAAAAATACATAAGTGAAAGGTCCAGGCATGGCCGAATGGCCAGCCCCTCTGATCTAAGAACCAGGCATCCAAAGATTCTCAAGATTCAAAGATGGTTCAAAAGATGTCTAATACAATAGTAAAAGGTCCTATTTATAATAAACTAGCTACTAGGGTTTACATGAGTAAGTAATTGATGCATAAATCCACTTCCGGCGCCCACTTGGTGTGTGCTTGGGCTGAGCTTGAGTGTTGCACGTGTAGGGGTCCTTCTTGGAGTTGAACGCCAGCATTTGTGCCAGTTTGGGCGTTCAACTCTGGTTTTGGATCCTTTTCTGGCGCTGGACGCCAGATTTGGGCAGAAAGCTGGCGTTGAACGCCAGTTTACGTCGTCTATTCTTGGCCAAAGTATAGACTATTATATATTGCTGGAAAGCCCTAGATGTCTACTCTCTAACGCAATTGGAAGCACGCAATGTCGAGTTTTGTAGCTCCAGAAAATCCACTTTGAGTGCAGGGAGGTCAGAATCCAACAGCATCAGCAGTCCTTCTTCAACCTCTGAATCTGATTTTTGCTCAAGTCCCTCAATTTCAGCCAGAAAATACCTGAAATCACAGAAAAACACACAAACTCATAGTAAAGTCTAGAAATGTGAATTTAACATAAAAACTAATGAAAACATCCCTAAAAGTAACTAGATCCTACTAAAAACATACTAAAAACAATGTCAAAAAGCGTATAAATTATCCGCTCATCACTCCTCCTAGATGCCGCGAGTGGAGGATCATTGACTAAAAACAAGACCGCTGCAAAAGCATTGGAAGTTATATCAGACTTGGCGGACTCAACTCAGCACTCATGGGCAAGGAGTCCACAACCGAAAGCTTTGAGTGAAGTTTCTCCCTCCGGAGATGCTATTCTGAATAAGACCCTCGGTAAAATGACAATCTTGTTGTGACAAATTACCCAAGGGTAACAGATTCCTTAAGCCTTAATAAATGCTCCACCTCATCCTCCAAAGATCGAAGGACCATCAAGGATATATGGTGTTTGTGCTTGTAATACTCATTAGACCGATGAGTTCCCTCAACTCCAAGAGGACACTACATTGGCGGTAGCCAACCCTTATCTGCAAAGACCAAATTACAACCAAGGATCCTAGCAACATGGAGGCAATCAAAACCAAGGGTGGAAGGATAATTCAAACCAAAGGTGGAACCAAGCTCCTCAAGCTTATCCCAACCAAAATGCTCAAGTCTACTACCATCAATATCCCCAAGGTCAACCACAATACCAACAACCCCCACAATCTCAACCTCAAGGGAAGTACCAACACCCACATAGTAGACCTAGCCCTCCTCAAGTTAACCAAGCCCTTCCCTGCAATCAATCTCACATGAATGACACAATTCACACCTTCATGCAAGAGCAACGAGAGTTCCATAAGAAACAAGAGGCGTATATGGCTACGATAGCTGAAGCCCTTTCCCGTTTAACTCTCCCTCCTCAAACCGCACAAAATACCCAACAAGCTTCAACCTCAAGTAGTTTACCCTCCCAACCTTAACCCAACCCTAAAGGTAGCATTAATGCCATTACCCTTAGGAACGGCACTAAACTTGATAAGAATGTTGCTATGCCTACAAAGTTGAGTGAATAGACAAACAATGAAGAGGTAGGAGATGAAGTGGAGGTGATGAGGGATGAAAATGAAAGTGTTGACAAAAGTGAGGAAGAACCACCCAAGGTCAAGGAGACAAAGAGAAAGACCTTGCTTGAAGAGCCTTTGCCTATTCCATTCCCAAGTTTAGCCAAGAAGGCCAAGAAACAGGAAGAGCTTGACCCCAATACGGTGAAAGTTTTTAAGAAGGTCGAAGTCACCGTCCCCCTCTTCCAAGCCATTCAACAAGTGCCCAAATATGCCAAGTTCCTTAAAGACGTTTGCACTCACAAGGACAAGCTTGGCAACCTCAACACAAAGCCGGTAGATGATTCTATCTCTTCTTTACTTCCTGAAAAATGCAATGATCCCAGCCCATGTTTGGTCACTTGCTTGATTGGTGGGATGAAATTCATGGACTATATGTGTGATCTGGGGGTGTGCGTAAGTATTATGCCACTCCCCATTTATGAAAGATTGAATTTGTCACCCCTAAAGAGGTCCGGGGCGAGGTTTGTGCTAGCCGATAAAAGTATTTTGTCGGTTGTGGGGATTGTAGAGAATGTGCTAGTTAATATTCAAGGATTTCTCATTCTAGTTGATTTTTACATTTTGGACACCCCTCCCATTGACTCCAACAAGCCATCATCCATACTCCTTGGAAGGCCATTCCTAAAGACAGCCCGTTTCAAGCTAGATGCACGTTTGGGAGTCTATTATTTCGAGTCGGATGGCAAGTTAGTCAAGTTCACTTTGGAGGAGTCCGACAAGCCCGTTCTTGAAGCTTATTCTATTTTTGGGTGCGACATCATTGAAGATCAAGTGATTGAGGATGATAAAGAGCAAAAAGGAGAGGATGTTGCCAAGAAGTCAAATTCAAAGGATCACACTCAACCTAAGTGTTCGGTGAAGTTTCCAAGTGACAAATGAAGCCATGCAAGTCCAACTTAGGACTCTAAACCAAAGTGTTCGGTGGGAGACACCCCACCATGGTAACCTTGTTCCAATTTATCTCTTATTTATAGCCTTTTGAATTATTTGCTTTCTTGTGATATAATGAGTAGCTTAGGTTTGGTTTGATAATTTTGAGTTGAATAAGTTAAATTACTTGTGGACCATAAAATTGTGCTTGTTTGAATGATTTGGGGTTGGTATGTTGATATGCTAAGGGTAGGAACCTTAGTTTTGAAGAGAAAAGAATTTTCTGAAATAGGGCATCTGTACGTACGCACCAACCTGTGCGTGCGCACAAAACTGTGTTTTTCGCCACCTGTGCGGCCGCACGAACCTGTGCGTCCGCACACGACTTAATATGCCCTCTTGTCGCAGCGCCAGCACAGCTTGTGCGTGCGCGCTGCCCTGTTTTCACTGATCTGTGCGTGTGCACAGCTGCGTGCGTACGCACACATCCCCTCTCATACTTCATCTGTGCGAGCGCACAGACGTGTGCACCCGCACACCAATTGTAGACTCCTCTGGTGGGAGCGAGGGAACAACTTGTGTGCGTGCTCAACCTCCCCCATTTTTGGCCCTTGTGCGTGCGCACGGACTTGTGTGCGCACGCACACATGATTCTGGTTGCAGCGATCGCACGCTGTATGCGTTCGCACCCTTTCTAGGTTTTCGTCTTTGTGCGTCCGCACAGGCCCCTGTGCACCTGCACGCGTCGCGTTCTGGGCGTTAACAGGGCAACCTGCCCTATTGAGAGGTAGCTTCCTTCTTTTCCTCTTTTCTCCACAGCTGCTCTTTCTCCCTTCTCTGCCAAGCCCCGCCGGTCCTTGCCGCCGGCCACCGCTGCCGTCAACCTACCGCCGGTGACCTTTCTCTCTCTCCTTCTCATACTCCTCTACTTCTTTCTTTCTTTCTTTCCCTTCTCTTTTCTCTATCCACCACCGGTGAGTTCTCTCATCCGGTGCTTCTTTTTCCGGCGAACCCAAACGCCGTGATTTCCAGTGGCTATAACAAGTGCCATTGTTCCTCCCTAGTTCTTCTTCTTTTCAACCTTTATATCTCAGGTTCTTGCTTTTTCTTTCTATTTATGTTAATATTTTTGCAATTACTTTCATTTCTTTTATGTTGCTTAGATTTCTTTAGTTGCTTTCTTTTTTGTTTCTTTGTATTGCAAAGTGTTGTTGCTTGATTGTTGGGTTGGTTATGATCAAATTTGAGCTTAAATGTGATTAACTTGCACATTACATACCACATGTTTGATAAAATGCCTCAATAGACATTTTGTTTGATTCATATGACTTGGCCATCATATGTGTTCAATTTATCTCTTGTTAGGCATATTGTATGAATAGTGCAACTTCTTTTATGACTTTTAATGGTAGAAAATTGAAATCACTAATGCATTTTCTTGTTTGTTGATGTGAAATTTTGGTTGTAAATGCATTGTGTTAGTGTAATCTAAGTTTCATTGTTCATTTTGGAATTTAAATTGAGTAACCACCCTAAGAATGTTCAACTTTTGATGATGTCTTGATCAAACATCTTTTGGGCTTCCAATTAAGAACATTGTATGTGTGATTACCACTATTTGAGGATGAACAATGGATAATCCCCTTTTGGTGCTTGCTAGAAGTTGTTTGTATTTCTCTGTTTTATATTTGCAACTTGAGCACTAAATCGTGAAGCTTTGAGCTGTGAATTGCCTTAAGGGTGTGATTGCCGTGATATCCGGCCGATGTGTGTTCCAACTGTGCGCATCATTGGAATATACACACAGTATTTTTTTTTGTAAATCACATTACTTCCATAAGCTCTTTTAACATTGTTAGTGCTTCCTCATTGATTTTTACTTTATTGTTGCCCTATGATCTCAAAGTTATTTGTATTTTTAGGATGAGTGATGGGTGGAAATTAGATTTCCACACAAACTCACTGGCAAGTGTACCAGGTCACATCAAGTAGTAAAACTCACTTAGAGTGAGGTTGATCCCACAGGGATTGATGGATCAGGCAACTTTAGTGAGTGATTAGTTTAGTCAAGCTAACATTGGTAAATTGTATGAAATTGAACTGGCAGAAAGTAAATTGCAATGAATTGTAAAATTCAGAAGGTAAATGGTAGAAGCTTAGAGCAAGGAATGTAAATTGGCAAAATCTTAAATGACAAGAAAGGTAAATTGCATGAAACTTAGAGTGCAAGAAAGTAAATGAACTGAAACCTAAATTGCAAGAAAAGTAAATACCTGAAACTTAAAGTGCAAGAAATGTAAATTTGCTGAATCTAAAATGCTGAGAAATATAAATTGCTTGAAGAGTAAAAGGATTTGGGTGCTAGGAATTGAAATTGAACAAGAAATTGCAAACTACAGTAAATCAGAAGCTCTGGGATGAAGAATTTAGATCTGGATCTCAATAGCAAGAACAAAAATGGAAAATTTCTTAAAGAAACAAATTAGCAAGAAAACTTAAACCAATTGTGAAATTATAAAAGAGAAATTGAAGACTGAAGAAGAGCAATGAGACTAGCAATAAGATCTAGATCTCAATTACTCCCTTGACCAAGCAGAAGAGAAATTACAGAAGAAAATGAAATTGAAAACAGCAGAGAAGATTAAAATCCAATCCTTAGATCAATTGAGAGGAAGAGTCAAAGATGATTCTCAGAATTTGAATCAATGGAGCTCTTCAATCTCAATTCAAGATACAAAACAGAAAAGTAGAAATTGCAGAAGAATGCAAATAAAAACAGAAAGAAAAACTCAGATCCAAATTCCCAAATCCCAAATTCAAAACAATTGAAAATAAAAAGTGAAAAACTAAAATGAGCTAAAGGTAAAAAGTAAAAATGATCCAAAAAGTAAAGGTTAGGTCCTCTACAAATCAAACTTAATCCTATTTATATACTTTCTATTTTAGTCTTCAAAGCTTGGATTGGGCTTTTCAAAGTTGGCCTTGAATGAGAAATGGATTTGAAGAAGGATGGGTCCGGTTTGGCTTTGGTTTAAATTGGTTAGGTGTGTGGGATCCTTCTAGGGGAGCGCTCTGTTTGGTTTTGTGAGCATCGCGCTCATTTTTCCTTTGGCCAAGCATGTTACTAGCGCTCAATAAGTGAGCGCTGTGGTCAAATTGTGAGCGCCTCTCCTTGTGCGCCCCCTCTTTGATTCTTGGCGTTCCCTCTTGTGAGTGCTGCGTTTCCTTTATTTCCTTGGTGAGGGTTCAAAAATGCTCACTCTAGTGAGCATAGCGCTCACTTCTTTGAGCGCTCCTTGTCTTGGCCTTTGTTGAGTGCTCCCTTGGTTAAGCGCTCCTTTGGTTGAGCGCTCCCTTGGTTGAGCGCTGGCCTTCTGCTCCTTCATGGTTGAGCGCCACGCTTTATTTTTATGGGCCACACTTTTGAAAGTGTGGCCTAAGGTCCAAAGCGTGCTCAATCATCAAAAGTGTGCCAAAATTTCCTCTTTCCACCATTTCTTCACCTACAAGCAACCACACAAACATGTCAAAGTATCACCAAAAATCATTCATAAAATCAACTAATTCTAGTTTAAACCCTATGATTTTGTGTCAAATAAATGATTGTTGATTGATTTAGCATAATCATGAAAATCCACTCCAAATCACTTACTTATTGTGCAAGAAAGTGCATAAAACCTAATGAAACAAATGAAAAATGCTTGTAAAACTAGCATAAGATGACTTGTCATCAGAACACCAAACTTAAATCTTGCTTGTCCCCAACCAAGCGCTAAACATGAGAAGAAATGAAATGAAACAGAGAAGCATTGATAAACCACTATTTCATGGTTTATCTTGTGCTCAATTGAGTGGTTTTTATCAACTCTTTACCCACTTATTCATACTATTTGCATGGTTTTATGTTTTCCTTCCTGATTTTGTGCTATGATTGAAAACATGCTTCTTTGGCCTTATATTTGCTAATATTAATCTTCTCTTATTACCATTCAATGCCTTGATATGTACGTTAAATGATTTCAGAGATTACAGGGCAGGAATGACTCAGAGGATGGAAAGGAAGCATGCAAAAGTGGAAGGAATACAAGAAATTGAAGGAACTGCAAAGCTGTCAGCCTGACCCTCTCGCACTAAATCGATCATAACTTGAGTTACAGAGGTCCAATTGATGCAGTTTCAGTTGTGTTGGAAAGCTAAGGTCCTGGGCTTTTATTTGATATATAATTTGCAATAGCGGCCATACAGATAGTCGACGCAAAGGAGCCACGAGGATCTGATCAATCTTTTGGGCAACAGCACCCTCCAAACTGCCATGGACAACAACCATTCAACAATGCATGTCGAGACAATAGTTATGGTGGACCCTTTCGTGACAACCATCACCTACCAAATTACTATAGTCAGAAACCATTCCGAGGTGCATAGCAAGATGATAGATATGGTGGACCCCCTTGTAGTTACCAACAAGGCGTACCATATGATTATGAACCGCCTCCTCAACACAACTCTGGACCACCATACTCACAAGCCCCCTACTACCAAACATCATCACATGATTCTAACCTTTATCCACCATATCAACCACCCTATGAGCCATACGTAGATCCACCCCAATTCCAACCCAATTACTCCCAAGAACCACCACCTCAATATACACCATCTCCATATCCATCAATCCAAGAGCACTATGATCCTACTTATGATAGCCGAGCGCAACAAGAATCAAAGGATCGTCTCAAGAAAACAGTGGAAAAATTTCATGGAACCCTTCGCCAATTGGACCGAGCGATAAGCCGAACAGCACCCGAAGCTTTCATGGCTAAAGAATCTCAATTTGAGAACAAGGAATTAAAGTGTGTTGTGCAACAAGTGGAAAAGATGGAGAGTGACGAACTACCCTCTTATCATGAACCTTTCCTCCCAAATAATGAGCCCTCACATCCACCTCAACCTTCAATGCATGATACTATTGGTGTTCTTCTTCAAGGGCAAGAAGAGATGAAACGGGGAGTACTAGAATTCGCGACTGCCTTTACCGAGGTAGTAAATCGATTAGCTTCCCAACCTTTGAACACTCAAAGTACTCCCATGGCTACATGTGGAGAATCAAAAGAAGAGCGTAGCATGAAGGAGACACTAGAAACTCCGGTGGACAATGAGGAACATGGCTTTGTATTGGAACAAGTGGAGGAAGCCATAATAGTTGCAAAGGAAGAAGTGGTTGAAGATTTAGGAGATGCTGAACCTCCATGGGAATCTAGAATTATAGAGTACCCCGCCAATAAGATTGAAATTGATGTCAAGAAGGCCAGTGCAAAACCTCCATGGCATATTCCTTATGAAGACTTGGATGGGATAGATCAAGAAGTAAGTTCCCTTGGTCATGAGAATCATGCATCAAGTCATCCTAGTGATAAATCTACATCCACAAACGAACTCCTTGAGTATGAAGACTCTTCTCTGATTGAGTCTGCAAATGATGTGGAAGTAGAAGCCCTTCGAAAAGGATGGACGGGAGTTGAGTACGCTTTGTCAAGAACGTTGGAGACTTCTCCACCTAGGTTGTCGTCTACTCCCTCACTTGAGTGGGTAAAACTTATCTTTGTTTGTCTTCCTATCCCACTTGAGTACGGTATTCTTGAAACGGATGGCCAACTTAGGAACCTTTGTGGCATTAAGCATAAGGGAAGAATGTTTAGTGGTTGTAGTTGCAAATCGAGGCTTATCAAGGTTGATACTTCAAGAGAAATATGTAAGGGCTCAACTGGTGATAATTTGGTTAGATCTAAAAGAAGAGTTTGGTACTCCATAGAGAATTCAGAGTGCTTGCCACCCGGATGGAACCATGATGATCAACTTGAAGACGGGTGCAGAAACAAGATTTGGGATCCAGGCATATAGGAGGATCAAATTTGGGAGCTCAAAACTTGTGACAAACTCCATCAAATCTTGAAAAATTTACTTTGTATTGATAGAGCTTATTGGAAGTCCAAGCATTGGTGGAAGTTTCAGGATGAGTTCAAGAACAAGCTGCCATGACAAGGAGTTCACCAAATGTCCAACTTAAGGACTTTAACTAAAAGTGCTAGGTGGGAGACAACCCACCATGGTATGATCGTTCCTTTTCAATTTTAATTTTATTTCGTTTTGTTTATTTTAAAGTTTTGTTTTATTCTATTGAACCTGGAATTATTCATAACCTCCATATCAGCATTTGCATTCTGCATTATGTATATTGCATACTGCATAAAAAAAAGCACGCACGCGACGCGGCAGCGTCGCTGACCCGTCCGCGTCACTAGTGCATTTTGAAGAAAAGAGAATAGGACAGAGAGTCACGTGAAAGCGTGGCTGGAGGCGTGCCTTAGGCACAAACATGCCCACGCGTCCGCGTCACCTACGCGAATGCGTGCCCTTAAAAATCGACGTAAAAGAGGTGTATGGCAGAAGTTATGATGGAGTGGGGCTGGAGTGATGCTAGAAGCACCAGCCCTGTCACGCGACCGCGTGCTCCACGCATTCGTGTCGTCCTCCAAACATGGCCATCCACGCGATTGCGTCAACCATGCGATCGCGTCACCCAAATATTTTGGCAAAATGAGTTTGAGACAGAGAGTTGCGCGAACGCGTCGCTGCCCTCGCGCCATTCGCACAAATCAAGTCACGCGACCGCTTGACCCACGCGTCCGCGTTGCCTGCATCGCACAACTTATCAAGATTACTGCCAATTATCTTATCTTTTATTCTCTAATCCTAATTTCTTCTATATTTTCTTCTTTCTTCTTTCTTTCCTACTTTCTTTTTCTTCATCATCCTTCTTCACTTCCATTCTATTTTACTTACTTATTTGCATACTTTCTTTTATTGCATTTTCATTTTGTGCATATTTTTATTTTCTTCTCTAAATTTATTATTTTACCATTGGTGATAAATGTTCTTATTCAACTGTTGTATCTTTTCTGGTATTATTTTGATGCTTAGTGACTTGATTCACACTGTTAGATGATATTATCTTTTTGTCAATGTCAACCTTTTATGATACCTGTATTCCTTTTGCATTGACATGAACTTACACTGTCTTTCATTATCTACTGTCTCTTCCCATTGTTGAAAATTTTGTACCACTGGTATGCCATGTGCTTCTATTGTTTTCTCACGTACATGTTGAAGCTTCCATGTAAATGAGACCCTTCTCACTTGGCATTAACCCACCCATACTTCATTTATTTTCTTATCTTTATTTCTGGGTTACTTTTCTTCCATTTTTCTTTCAGGATGGCCACCCGGAAGGGAACCGGAAGACGTTTATATGGGGCGACAGACAAGTCCATCTGCAAAATCTTTGAAAAAAAGCGCCAGTTGGAACAGCCCGTCCACTTGCACATCTCAGCATGCATCGAGGACGGTGCAATCTTTATGTGTGGGGATGTCGATATCGATCTCCATGGGTTAGTTATCTTCTTCTCAACACCAATATATTACTTTATTTTTTAGTTCATTGTTGCATTTGCATGTTTAATTGCATGTTTGTTTGATTTTATGCATTTAGTTACTACTTGGTTAAAGTAATAAATTTCTTTTTAAGACTCTATTTTATAATATTTCACTAATTTAAATCAAAATTTTTGTGTTAAATTTGCTTGAAGTTGTGTTTGGAACATAGTTTAAAAAGCTAAGAACACACAACCTGTAAGATTTTGAGCTTTTTTATATGGTTACATTATTTAACCATAAATTTTTATTCTTGTGTGTTCTCTTCTCTATAATTGCAATCTTTACTTTGTTCCATTCTATATGTCCACTATTTAGTGTATTTACATGCTTACATATGATTGAGGCCATTACTTGTTTTAGCTCAACTATCCCAAATAAGCTCACCTTTTACATCACCCTTGTTAGCCCCCTTGAGCCTTTTAATCCTCTCTTATTCTATAACCACATCACTAGCCTTAAGTAGAAAAACAAATTAAAAATCTCAAGTTGAATCCTTGGTTAGCTTAAGATAGGAGATTGTGTATCCACTAAGTGTGGGGAAACATGAGAACATGGGTTGATAGGAAAATATTAATTGAATAATCAGAAGTTTGGGAGCATGCTCATGTGAAACCAAATTAAACTAAAATACCATGTGCATTGATATATGTTTATGTTACAAATAAAAATAAAAAAATAAAAAAAATAATTTTCTTTTAGTTAAATAAATAAATAAGGGGACAAAATTACCCCAATAATAAGTTTAGTAGAGAAATCAATGCACATGGAAGTAAAAAAATCAGAATAAAATTGGTACATGAGTATGTGACACAAAGTGGAAAAGATTGGGAAGACCAGGATAATTTTAAATTTTTATAGAGTATGTATATGTTAGGTGAGATCTTAGACTAAGCAAGAATTTAATTTATAGCTCACTTAGCCTTATATATACTCTTACCTTTACCTTGGCCCCATTACAACCTTAAAAAAGACCTCATGATGTTTGTATGTATACATTATATATCTGTTGATTGGTTAGACGAAGAACAAAGTATTAGAAGGCATGACTAGAGAAGAGTAGAGTGATTAACCCCATACACTTGAGTGATTAGAGTGCATATACACTACCAGTGAGGGTTCAATGCTTGATTCTATGTTCCCTGCTTTCATGAGCTATCTTCTTACAAATTTACTTGTCTTTTATTGTATTATTTGAATTAGTGAAATCCGATTTATATTTGTTCTTGGAAGATTTATTTACTTTTAACCAAGTAGGTAGAAACATCTTAGCATGTAGTTGCATTCATATAGATAGGTTGCATTTCATACATTATACCATTCCTCTTCACTCTCTTATAGCTTTTCTTCAGCTTAGCATAAGGACATGCTAATGTTTAAATGTGGAGAGATTGATAAACCACTATTTCATGGTTTATCTTGTGCTCAATTGAGTGGTTTTTATCAACTCTTTACCCACTTATTCATACTATTTGCATGGTTCTATGTTTTTCTTCCTGATTTTGTGCTATAATTGAAAACATGCTTCTTTGGCCTTATATTTGCTAATATTAATCTTCTCTTATTACCATTCGATGCCTTGATATGTGCGTTAAGTGATTTCAGAGATTACAGGGCAGGAATGACTCAGAGGATGGAAAGGAAGCATGCAAAAGTGGAAGGAATACAAGAAATTGAAGGAACTGCAGCCTGACCCTCTCGCACTAAATCGATCATAACTTGAGCTACATAGGTCCAATTGATACGGTTTTAGTTGCGTTGGAAAGCTAACGTCTGGGGCTTCGATTTGATATATAATTTGCCATAGTGGCCGTACAGATAGTCAACGCGAATGCGTGCTCCACGCGGATGCGTCGCAGTGACGAAAAACCAACGTGGCAGATTTCTTCTCCAGCGATTTCTGGGCTGTTTTCGACCCAGTTTTCGTCCCAGAAAACACAGATTAGAGACTATAAAGCGAGGAAATCCATTCATTCATGGATCATTAACTCATATTCACATAATTTTAGGTTTTAGATGCAGTTTTCTAGAGAGAGAGGCTCTTTCCTCTCTCTTAGGTTTTAGGATTAGGATTTCTTCTTCTCAATTTCCAGGTTCAATGTTCTTTTAATTTAAGATTCTTATATTCTACATTTATTCCATAATATTTTTCCATTTAAATCTATTATTTGTTTAATTGTTTTCAATCGAATTTTAACTACCATGTTTCCTTTTTACTTCTTTTATGATTTATGAAAATAGTATTCATATTAACTGAGTAGACTCCCAAATTGATTTTGGAGTTGATTAATATTTGGAGACACTTGAGTTGGAATACTCAAGAATTAATTGGTAATTGAAAGTTATTGGCTAGCACTCTAGTTACTACGCTAATCCTTTCCAAGGGAGAGGATTAGGACTTGTGAACAGAAGTTGGCTCCCAACTTAATTTTCCTTTATTTAGTAAAGGATAACTAAGTAGAAACAACAACCTATTACTGTTAATCTTGAGAAATCCAACAAGGATAAAAATTCTGATTAATCTTCTCCGGGTCAAGGCTTTTAATTTAATTACATAAAATCTCTTATTTATTTTTTATTGCTTTAATTTATAATTATATCTATGCCCATTGCCCAAACTCCAAAACCCCCAATTTACAAGACTCATAACCAATAATAAGAACACCTCCCTGCAATTCCTTGAAAGACGACCCGAGGTTTAAATACTTCGGTTATCAATTTATTTAGGGGTTTGTTACTTGTGACAACCAAACTTTTGTAAGAAAGGAATTCTTGTCGGTCTGGAAGCTATACTTACAACACGAATTTATTGTGAAAATTCTAGATCGCGCGAGAGTTTCGTTCTTCAAGCATACATGTCCTTATTTAGCAGATAATAGAATTAAGACTATGGGGTTTCATGCAGACAAACATGGAGCTCATTTATTCTTTGCTGAAAGATACGGAATGCTTCTTTGAGGATTCACTAGAGTTGCTGTCATAATGCCTTGCTTTTTGATTAATCCCTTTTGATTTTTCCTTCTTTCTTTTGCTCAATAAGCTTATTTCTTAAGGATAACTCAGTGTCAAATGTTGCAGGCTTAATTTTGCTCAACACTTCTTCACTACAGACACTTGGCTCACAAATCCTCTTAGGAACATTGATGCCTAGCATCTCTTTGGATCACTAAATGCTTTGTAGCTAGGTTACTCTTGATAATGGACTTTCGGTTGGTAATCCCGGATTAGTTAATCCAAGTTACTAAGTTTTAAAAGACTCCTCAGAACCTAATTGTCCAAGCATATCCTAGTACAAAAAGCACCACAGACATATGTCTTAAGGTCCAAGCTATTGGTGTCTAGCCTTATTGTTCGTTTTTTTGCCAATTCTTGGCTTTTCTTTTCTTTTTCATTATCACTTTGCTTCATTTTCCAGGGAATTTCATTAATAAAAGGTTTCATGACAGCAACCAAGTTCACACTACAAAGAACACTCTATTATGCAGCTTTTATTTTTGAGCTCCTCATCTTAATCAAGCAATTACCACCACAAGTCTCATTCTAATTCCTACAACATTGGACAATCACTTTCTTTTCCAAATATTTTGTCTTATTGATGCAAAAAGGGACACAAAACATGAATTTAAAGCATATGAGTGATAACAAGCATTCATACTAGTGCAGACATCAAATTTTGCATTATTTGAACTAAACATCAAGGCAACCAGCAACTTCTCCTGCAGAACGTTTCAAAGCAAAGTGAGTTTTGTGACAATACAACCTCTCAGGAGTGTCTTGCAGCTTCCCTTTTGTCATCATCATCTTTTACTTTTGCATTTCCCTTGGTGGTGATTCTTTGAAGATGTTGATTTTCTTTTTCTGCATAATTTTTTGAAAGTTGCTTGTTTTTCCAAGCACTTAGGCAAATGGTTAGCATGAACTTGAACTTACTTTGGTGAGGGAACACCAAACTTAGTTCCTTGCTACTGTCTATGATGCATCAGTTACATGAAATCTTGTGGTTTTGTTGAAAGTAATGAGGCTAAAAACTAGAAAATAGACAGTGGTTTAGTGGTTTTCCTTATTGCTTGAAGCTAGTAACCAGTTATGCAGAGGGTGAAAAGTCTTTTTATGAGATTTTTGGTGGAACACCAAACTTAGCATCCTTCATTCACCCTTAAATTATTTTGGTGTGTAACACTGATAAACCCATATTTTATGATATATTTTGTGCCTAATTTAAGTGATTTATTCAATCCTTCACTCACTTATTCATGTTAATTGCATGGTTTTACTTTCCGTTTCTTATTACATGAGATATGTGAAAAACATGTTTCCTGTGCTTTAAGAATAATTATTTTAATTACCCTTTATTATCATTCGATGTCGTGATTTGTGTGTTGAGTAGTTTCAGATCTTCTAAGGCAGGAATGACTTAAAAGATGGAAAGAAAACATACAAAAAAGGAAGGAGAGCACAAAATGGAGTTTTTGAAGAAACTGGCAGCGACGCGAACGCGTGGACGACGCGGCTGCATGCCCAGCGCGAAAAGACAGCGACGTGAACGTGTGACTGACGCGATCGCGCGCCACGAGCAAAACGCAGATGACGCGGACGCATGACCGAAGCGAACGCGTGATAAGAAAAACTCCAGATGACGCGACCGCGTGACCCACGCGGACGCGTGACAGAGGCCACGCACCAGAAATTACAGAAAATGCTCCCAGCAATTTCTGAAGCCCTTTTTGGCCCAGATCCAAGTACAGAAAGCACAGATTAGAGGTTATAAAGTGGGGAAATGCATCCAGTCAAAAGAGAGTCTCCAATTAGTCACTTTCATGATTTAGATGTAATTTTAGAGAGAGGTTTTCTCCTCTCTCTTTTAGGATTAGGATTTAGGATTTTTCTTGCTTTCATGATTGTCCCTTTTTATTAGGTTCAATATTTCTTTTAATTATTTATTTTCTCAATTTAATTTATGAACTCTTCTATGTTACAGATAATTCTTTTAATTAATGTTAATTGAGGTATTTCAGTTTATGATTGCTCTCTTTTATTTATGTTACTGTTACATCCAATCTGAAGATGTTTTTATTCGAGTAGATTTACTTTTCCCCTTTTGGTCTTGGTTAAGAAATCAGTAATTCAGGAGTTATCAAACTCAACATGATGGATAATTGTTATCTTTGTTAATTGAATTGAACTTCAATAATCCCAGTTCTTTCTGAGGAATTGACTAGGGTCTGAGGATCAAACTAATTATCCACTTGATCTTCCCTTGCTTTAGTAAAGGTTAACTAAGTGGGACTTAGATTCAATTCTCATCACCATTGATAAGGATAACTAGGATAGGATTTCCAATTTCCTCATACCTTGCCAAAAGTTTATTTTATAGTCATTTATTTATTTTAATTTTAATTTAAATTACTTGCTCTTTACTTTCAAAACCCCAATTTACAATCTTCATAACCAATAATAAGAACATACTTCCTTGCAGTTCCTTGAGAAGACGACCCGAGGTTTAAATACTTCGGTTATCAATTTATTTAGGGGTTTGTTACTTGTGACAACCAAAACGTTTGTACGAAGGGATTTCTGTCGGTTTAGAAACTATATCTACAACGCGACTATTTTTATAAAATTCTTTACCAGCAAAAATCCTAACGTCAAATACCAAACTTAGCTCTTTGCAATACAGATAAAACTACCTAATCCTCTTATTGAAATAGTTAAGAAAAGAAAACTACCTTAGGTTGGGTTGCCTCCCAACAAGCGCTCTTTTAATGTCACTAGCTTAACATCCTTCATTCTTGCTCAGCTTAATTTCTGATTCTCCTTCTCTTTGTCCCAATGGCCTCCCAAGTAATGCTTTGCCCTGTGACCATTTTCTGTGAAATTGTTCTTTGTTGCTTCATCTAGTAATTCAAGGCTACCATAAGGAAGAACCTTTGTCACCAAGTAGGGATCAGTCCATTTAGACTTGAGTTTGCCAGGGAAAACTTTGAGTATGGAGTTGTACAAAAGTACTTGCTGTCCTGGTTTGAAATCCTTCTTTGAGGTCCTTCTGTCATGCCATCTCTTAGCTTTTTCCTTATATATCTTAGCATTTTCATAGGCTTCCAGTCTAAACTCATCCAACTCATTTAATTGTAATAACCTCTTCTCTCCTGCTGCTTGAGAATCAAGGTTGAGGAGTTTAGTGGCCCAAAAAGCTTTGTGTTCAAGCTCTACAGGAAGGTGACAAGACTTGCCATACAATAACTAAAAAGGTGACTTTCTAATAGGAGTCTTGAAGGCTATCCTATATGCCCAGAGAGCATCATCTAATTTCCTGGCCCAATCCATTCTTGTGCTCCCCACTGTTTTCTCCAAAATCCTCTTCAACTCCCTATTTGCAAGCTCTGCTTGGCCATTGGTCTGTGGATGATATGGTGTAGCTACTTTATGCATCACCCCATATTTATGAAGTAATTTCTCCATTTGTTTGTTGCAAAAATGACTACCACCATCACTGACAAGACCCTTTGGCACTCTATACCTAGTAAAAATGTGCTTCTTAAGGAATTGAAGGACATTTGTGCATCACATGTGGTTGTTGCTATAGCTTTCACCCACTTTGAGACATACTCTACTGCCACAAGTATGTATTTGAAAGAATATGAAGGTGGAAAGGGGCCCATAAAATTTATTCCCCAAAGATCAAAGAGTTCTACTTCCAAGATGTAATTTCTGAGGCATCTCATTCCTTCTTGTTAATCCTCCAGCACTTTGGCACTCATTGCATTGATGAAAAAACTCTCTAGCATCCTTGAATATGGTTGGCCAATAAAATCCACTTTGAAGTACTTTGGCTGCTGTTCTTTCTGGTCCAAAATGTCCACCATAAGCTGAGCCATGACAATGCCATAGTATATCTCTCATCTCACTCTCAGAAACACATTTCCGAATCATTCCATCTGGACACCTCTTGAATAAGAATGGTTCATCCCATAAGAACTTCTTGGTTTCATTGAGCAGCTTCTTTACTTGCTGCTTGATGAATTCTTGAGGGATCTTCCTTCCAACCTTGTAGTTTCCAACCTTCCTCCCATAAGAGGTGTTCATCTGGAAAGCTTTCGTTCACTGAATATGGAGCTTGAGTAACCTCTTGTGGCAATCTTGACAAGTGGTCTGCTACTTAGTTCTCATTCCCTTTCCTATCTCAAACATCAATATCAAATTCTTGTAGCAGCAACACCCACCTAATAAGCCTTGGCTTTGAATCCTGTTTAGACATTAGATACTTGAGAGCAGCATGATCAGTATACACTATAACCTTTGAACCAATCAAGTATTGTCTAAATTTATCAAATACATATACAATTGCCAAAAGCTCTTTCTCAGTGGTGGTATAATTTTTCTGTTCTTCATTCAACACCTTGCTAGCATAATATATAACGTGGTGCAGCTTGTCTTTCTTTTGCCCCAATACAGCACCAATTGCAAAGTCACTTGCATCACACATAAGTTCAAAAGGTAACTCCCAATCAGGAGGTGTGATGATTGGTGCTGTAATGAGTTTTCTCTTTAAAGTTTCAAAGGCATGCTTGCAATTGTCACCAAAGATAAAAGGACTATCAATCATTAGCAAATTGCTCAATGGTTTTGTTATTTTTGAAAAATCTTTGATAAACCTCCTGTAAAAACCAGTATGTCCAAGAAAACTCTTTACTGCTTTCACATTAACACGTATAGGAAGCTTTTCAATGATTTCTATTTTTGCTTTGTCAACTTCTATACCTTTGCTTGAAACCTCATGCCCAAGAACTATCCCTTCAGGAACCATGAAATGGCATTTCTCCCAATTCAATACCAGGTTAGTTTCTTGGCATCTTTTCAAAACAAGAGTTAAATAATGCAAGCAAGTGTTAAATGAATTGCCAAAGACAGAAAAATCATCCATGAAGACTTCTAAAAATTTTTCCACCATGTCAGAGAATATAGAAAGCATACACCTTTGAAAAGTTGCAGGGGCATTACACAGACCAAAGGGCATCCTTTTGTAAGCAAAAACTCCAAATGGACAGGTAAAGGAAGTCTTTTCTTGATCCTTAGGATCTACCACTATTTGATTGTACCCAGAGTACCCATCCAGGAAGCAATAATAGGCATGGCCAGCCAATCTTTCCAGCATCTGGTCAATGAATGGGAGATGAAAGTGATCTTTCCTTGTAGCATCATTCAGTCTTCTATAATCTATGCACATTCTCTACCCAGTCACTGTCCTAGTGGGAATTAACTCATTATTCTCATTGGAGATGACTGTCATTCCTCCCTTCTTTGGTACAACTTGAATCGGACTCACCCATGAGCTGTCAGAGATTGGAAAGATTATCCCAGCATTCCATAGCTTCATCACTTCTTTTTGAACCACCTCCTTCATGGTCGGGTTAAGTCTTCTTTGGGGTTGAACTACAGGTTTTGAATCTTCCTCCAATAGAATTTTATGCATAGAAATGGCAGGGCTGATGCCTTTGATATCATCAATTGTCCAACCCAAGGCAGTCTTGTGAGCTTTCAGCACCTCAATTAGCTTTGTTTCTTCTTCATGTTCAAGGAAGAGTTTATGATCACTGGCAGGGCCTCTGCTTCTCCAAGAAACACGTATTTGAGATGAGGGGGGAGAGGCTTTAACTCTTGTTTTGGCTTCTCCTCTGCCTTGCTTTCAATGGAGATCTCTACCACTTCCTCTTCTATGAACTATTGTTCCACCTCCATTTCCTCTTCTTGTTTCTCCTGGTTGTCATCTTCCAGTAGCTCCTCCTCCACTTCTTCTATCATCTCTACTCTCATATGCCTTTCCTTCTCTAGAGGGTATTGCATGGCTTTGAAGATATTGATGATCATCTTTTCATCATGCACCCTGAGGGTCATCTCCCCTTTCTCCACATCAATGATGGCTATTGCTGTTGCTAAGAAAGGCTGTCCCAATATGATTGAACTATGTCCCTCTTCTTCCATGTCTAGGATAACAAAGTCAGCAGGGAAAATAAACTCTCCAATCTTCACTAATAAGTTTTCCACAACCCCATTTGGTATCTTAAGTGATCTGTCAGCCATTTGGAGTGACATCCTGGTGGGCTTGACTTTCTCTATTGCAAGCTTCTTTATTAGTGAGAGGGGCATCAAATTGATGCTGGCTCCTAAGTCACAAAGAGCTTTGTCCAATGTTCTGTTGCCTATAGTGCAGGATAGGATGAAGCTTCCTAGATCTTTGAGCTTTGGAGGAAGACCTCTTTGTATGACAGCACTACATTCTTGTGTTAGAATGACCGTCTCCTTCTCATTCCAACTCCTTTTCTTGTTGATAAGCTCGTTGAGGAATTTTGCATATAAAGGCATTTGTTCTAGAGCCTCAGCAAGTGGGATGTTGATCTCTAGCTTCTTAAACACTTCTAGGAACTTAGGGAACTGTTGGTCTTTGATCTCCTTGTTAAACCTTTGAGGATATGGAATGGAGGGAGTGTGAGTCTTCACCATGGTCCTCTGTTCTTGTGACTGTTCCTCCATGACCTCCTTTTCTTTCTTTGAAGCTTGAGGTTCTTCTTTCTCTTTGAGCCTTTCTTGGTTCTTTTATTCAATTGTCATTGGCTCTATACTGCTACTGGCCTTGTCATCCTCTATTGGCTTCTTGGTGGCTTCTTTCTCAGCTGGCTTCTTGTCATTTACCAAAGTTCTTCCACTCCTTAGGGGTTGGGAATGGTGTCACTTGGCAATGCATTGGTTGGCCTCTCAGTCACTGCTTGCTTGGACAAGTGGCCAATCTGCCTCTCTAAGTTCCTCAATGAAACTTCATGGTTCTTGCTGGCCAATTCTTGGTGCTTCATCATCCTTTCCATCAATATCTCCAAGTTGGAGATCCTTTGAGATTCCTGAGGTAGTTGTGGTTGATTATGGAATGTTAAGGGTGAATGATAGTTATTTGGGTTAGTGGATGAGTTGTTGGGTGGATAGTAGTTGGATTGGGGCTGATTATTTTATGGTTTTCTATATGGATTTTGGTTAGTGTTTTGATGGTTTTGATGGTTTGCATTTCTGGAATTGTTTTGGTTTGAATTTCTTTGCCAAGGTTGCTGGTTTTGGTTCTCTCCCCATTTCAGGTTGGGGTGGTTTCTCCAGGATGAATTGTAAGTGTCTCCCTGGAAGTCATTTGATCCAGAACTCTGATTATGCATGTATTGCACTTGTTCAGGCTGCTGCTCCTCATAATTTTCCTCTTGCTGTCCCCAAACCACAGATGGTTGGTTGGTTGTTCTCACTGCTGCAAGTTGCAATCCATCCATCTTCTTTGACATTGTTTCAATTTGTTGTTGGAGTTGCTAGTGCATAAGTTTGTTCTGAGCTAGTATAGTATCAATTCCTTCAAGATCAAATACTCCTTTCTTTGGGGCTGCTTGCCTTTCAGAAGAATAGAAATAGTCATTGTTGGCCACCATGTCTATGAGATCATGTGCCTCTTGAGCAGTTTTCATCATCTGCAAAGATCCTCTTGAGGAATAATCTAAAGCATTCCTTGAAGGTAAAGACAAGCCTTCATAGAAATTCTGCAGCTCAACCCATTTACTGAATATTCCCTTTGGACATCTTCTAATCAGAGCCTTGTACCTCTCCCAAGCTTCATACAATGACTCTCCTTCTTGTTGTCTGAAGGTTTGCACATCAGTTTTCAGTTTGATGACTCTTTGAGGTGGATAGAATTTGGCTAAGAATTTGCTAACCAAATCATCCCAGCTGGTAATGCTCTCCTTGGGGAAGGTTTCTAACCAATGTGTGGCTTTGTCTCTCAGTGAAAATGGGAATAAAAGAAGTTTACAGATATCAGGATTGACTCCATTGGTTTTGACAGTGTCACAAATTCTCAAAAATACAGAGAGATGCTGGTTTGGATCCTCAGCAGCACTTCCTCCATATTGACAGTTGTTTTGAACCAGGGTAATTAATTGAGGCTTGAGTTCAAAGTTATTGGTATTGATATTGGGGGTTAGGATGCTACTCCCACAATGCTTTGGATTGGGGATAGTGTATGAGGCTAAGACTCTTCTCTGAGGTTGACCATGGTTGTCGGCCACACCATCAATGTGCTCTGGAATGTTATCATCCATTACTTGCTCTTCCTCTTCCAATTCTTCTTCACCAATAACTCCTTTCCGTCTGGCTTCTCTTCTCAATCTTCAAAGGGTTCTCTCGTCAAGGTTAAGAGAGGTGGATTCACCTCTTCTTTCTCCTGACATAAACACAAAACCAGAAACCAAAATGAAACACTCTACTGCTAGAGTAAAGTGAGTGTTAGCTTAAGCAAAAATTCAAACAGTTAGTGTGCTTAGTAAAATTGAAAAAAAATGCTTAATCTAGACTATCACCTTACTTAATCATTGTCAATCTAAATCAATCCCCGATAATGGTGCCAAAAACTTGATGGGTGGAAATTAGATTTCCACACAAACTCACCGGCAAGTGTGTTGTAGCTACCATGTAATTGAGACCCTCATTATTTGGCACTAACCCACCCATATTTCCTTTGTTTTCTATCTTTGTTTTTGGGTTACTTTTCTTCCCTTTTTCTTTCAGGCTGGCCACCGAGAAGGGAAACGAAAAGCTTCTCAATGGGGCGATAGACAAGTCCATCTGCACAATCTATGGAGAAAAGCGTCGGTTGGAGCAACCCGTCCACTTGCACATCTTAGCATGCACTGAGGACGGTGCAATCTTTAAGTGTGGGGAGGTCGATACCAACTTCCGTGGGTTAGTTACTTCCTTTTTCAAACACCAATGATTAATTTGTTAGTTGTTGCATTTGCATGTTTGATTGCATGTTTGTTCGATTTTGTGCATTTAGCTACTACTTAGTTAAAGTAATGAGTTTCTTCTCAAGACCCTTTTTATAGCATTTCACTAATTTAAATTGAAAAATTTGTGTTAAACTTGTTTGAAGATTGTAAATTGGAATATGAATTATAGCTAAGAACACACAACCTGTGAGATTTGAGCTTAATTACATCGTTACACTATTTAACCATAATATTTTATTCTTGTGTGTTTTCTTCTCTATGATTGCAATCTTTGCTTTGTTCCATTCTATATGTCCATTGTTTAGTGTATTTACATACATGCGTATGATTGAGGCCATCAATTGTTATTAGTTCACTTATCCCAAATAGCCTACCCTTTCAATTACCTTTGTTTGCCACTTTGAGCCTTTTAATCCCCTTTTGTTCTATATTTTACCACATCACTAGCCTTAAGCGGAAAAACAATTAATCATCCCAGGTGAATCTTAGGTTAGCTTAAGATAGAGATTGTGTGTCAACTAAGTGTGGGGAAACTGTAGGAACATGGGTTAATAGGGAATGTGTTATGTTTCTACTTTATTTAAATATTGGAAATTTGGGTACCTACTCATGTGAGACCAGAAAAAAATTAAACAAAAACTCATGTACATTGATATGTTATGTTTACTTTTATATTTTTAATCAAAAAAAAGAGAGAAAAATAAAAAGAAAAAGAGAAGAGAATATATATATATATATAATATAAATAAATAAATAAATAGGAAAAAAAATTACCCCAAATGCTAAGCTTAATAAAAGATCATTGCACATGTGGTGAAATTAAAAATTGATACATGAGTATGAGATGAAAAAGTGGGAGTTTTGGGTAGCTAGGCACAATTTTAGAATTATATAGAGTGTGTGTATGTTAGGTAAGAGCTTAGGTTAGTCAAAGATTCATATTTATAGCTCACTTAGCCATACATATATCCTCACCTTTGCCTTAGTCCCATTACAACCTTGAAAAGCCCTCATGATATTTGCAGTGGTATACTAAATTTTTGTTAATTGGATAGATGAAGAACAAAGTTTAGAAAGCATGACTAGAGAAGAGTGGAGTTATTAACTGGTACACAGAATCGTCATCGCACACTTTTCACACAACTCTGTGCAGCTGACCAGCAAGTGCACTGGGTCGTCCAAGTAATATTTTACGTGAGTAAGGGTCGATCCCACGGAGATTGTCGGCTTGAAGCAAGATATGGTCATCCTTGTAAATCTCAGTCAGGCGGATTCAAATGGTTATGGGATTTTGATAATTGAAATATAATTAAAACAGAAAATAAGATAGAAGCACTTATGTAATTCATTGGTGGAATTTTAGATAAGAGTATGAAGATGCTTTGTTCCTTCTGAACCTCTTCTTTTCTATTGCCTTTATCCAATCATTCATACTCCCTTCCATGGCAAGCTGTATGTTGGGGGATCACTATTGTCATTGGCTATCGTCTGTCCTCTCAGTGAAAATGGTCCAAATGCGCTGTCACCACACGGCTAATCATCTGTCGGTTCTCACTCATATTGGAATAGGATCCATTCATACTTTTACGTTTGTCACTATGCCCAACACTCGCGAGTTTGAAGCTCATCACAGTCATCCCATCCCAGATCCTACTCGGAATACCACAGACAGGGTTTAGACTTTCCGGATCTCAGGAATGACTGCCAATAATTCTAGCCTATACCACGAAGGTTCTAATCTTAGATTAGAAACCCAAGAGATATGCATTCAAGCTCGTTTTTATGTAGAACGGAAGTGGTTGTCAGGCACGCATTCATAGGTGAGAATGGTGATGAGTGTCACTAGTTCATCATATTCATCATGTTGAAGTGCGAATGGATATCTTAGAGAAGAAGTAGGCGTGAATTGAATAGAAAAACAATAGTAATTGCATTAATTCATGAAGAACAGCAGAGCTCCACACCTTGATCTTCGGGGTGTAGAAACTCCACCGTTGAAAATATATAAGTGAAAATAGGGTAGACATGACCGAGTGGCCAGCCTCCCATGGAGGTCTCAAAACATAAAAACTACATAATGTGTTCTAGAGATGATCCGAAGATGAAAATACAATAGTGAAGGGTCCTATTTATAATGAACTAGTAGCCTAGGATTTACAGAAATAAGTAATTAATGCAGAAATCTACTTCCGGACCAACTTGGTTTGTGCTTGGGCTGAGCATTGAAGCTTTCACATGTAAAAACTTTTCTTGGAGTTAAACGCCAGCTTTGGTGCCAGTTTGGGCGTTTAACTCCAGCTTTTATGCCAGTTCTGGCGTTTAACGCCATAATAGGGTAGAAAGTTGGCGTTTAAACGCCAGTTGGCGTTTAAACGCCAGTTTGCATTATCAAATCTCGGGCAGAGTATGGACTATTATATATTGCTGGAAAGCCCGGGATGTCTACTTTCCAACGCAATTCAGAGTGCACAAATTGGGCTTCTGTAGCTCCAGAAAATTTATTTCGAGTGCAGGGAGGTCAAAATCCAACAGCATCTGCCGTCCTTTTTCAGCCTCTGAATCAGATTTTTGCTCAGGTCCCTCAATTTCAGCCAGAAAATGCCTGAAATCACAGAAAAACACACAAACTCATAGTAAAGTCTAGAAATGTAATTTTTATTTAAAAACTAATAAAAATATAATAAAAAGTAACTAAAACATACTGAAAACTACCTAAAAACAATGTCAAAAAGCGTATAAATTATCCGCTCATCACAACACCAAACTTAAATTGTTGCTTGTCCCCAAGCAACTAAAAACAAAGTAGGATAAAAGGAAGAGAATATACAATAAATTCCAAAAATATCTATGAAGATGAGTCTTAATTAGATGAGCGGGACTCTTAGCTTTTTACTTCTGAATAGTTTTGGCATCTCACTTTATTCTTTGAAGTTCAGAATGATTGGCTTCTATAGGAACTCAGAATTCAGATAGTGTTATTGATTCTCCTAGTTCAGTATGTTTATTCTTGAACACAGTTACTTTATGAGTCTTGGTCGTGACCCTAAGTATTTTGTTTTCCAGTATTACCACCGGATACATAAATGCCACAGACACATAACTGGGTGAACCTTTTCAGATTGTGACTCAGCTTTGCTAGAGTCCCCAATTAGAGGTGTCCAGAGCTCTTAAGCACACTCTTTTGCTTTGGACCACGACTTTAACTGCTCAGTCTCAAGCTTTTCACTTGACACCTTCACGCCACAAGCACATGGTTAGGGACAGCTTGGTTTAGCCGCTTAGGCCAGGATTTTTATTCCTTTGGGCCTTCCTATCCACTGATGCTCAAAGCCTTGGATCCTTTTTATTTTACCCTTGCCTTTTGGTTTAAAGGGCTATTGGCTTTTTCTGCTTGCTTTTTCTTTTATTTTTTCGCCATTTTTTTTGCAAGCTTTTCACTGCTTTTTCTTGCTTCAAGAATTAATTTTATGATTTTTCAGATTATCAATAACATTTCTCCTTTTCCATCATTCTTTTAAGAGCCAACAATTTTAACATTCATAAACAACAAATTCAAAAATATGCACTGTTCAAGCATTCATTCAGAAAACAAAAAGTATTGCCACCACATCAAAATAATTAAACTATTTTAAAATTTGAAATTCATGTACTTCTTTTTCTTTTGCAATTAAAAACATTTTTCATTTAAGAAAGGTGATGGATTCATAGGACATTCATAGCTTTAAGGCATAAACACTAGACACTAATGATCATATAATAAAGACACAAACATAGATAGAACATAAAGCATAATTCTTGAAAAACAGAAAAATAAGAGCAAAGAGATTAAAGAACGGGTCCACCTTAGTGATGACAGCTAGTTCTTCCTCTTGAAGATCCAACGGAACGCTTGAGCTCCTCTATGTCTCTTCCTTTCCTTTGTTGCTCCTCCCTCATGGCTCTTTGGTCTTCTCTAATTTCATGAAGGAGGATGGAATGCTCTTGGTGTTCCACCCTTAGTTGTCCCATGTTGGAACTTAATTCTCCTAGGGAGGTGTTAATTTGCTCCCAATAATTTTGTAGAGGAAAGTGCATCCCTTGAGGAATCTCAGGGATTTCATGATGAGGAATTTCCTCATGCTCTTGTTGAGGTCCATGAGTGGGCTCTCTTGCTTGCTCCATCCTTTTCTTAGTGATGGGCTTGTCCTCATCAATGAGGATGTCTTCCTCTATGTCAATTCCAGCTGAATTACAGAGGTGACAAATTAGATGAGGGAAGCCTAACCTTGCCAAAGTAGAGGACTTGTCCGCCACCTTGTAGAGTTCTAGGGATATAACCTCATGAACTTCCACTTCCTCTCCATTCATGATGCTATGGATCATGATAGCCCGGTCTATAGTAACTTTAGACTGGTTGCTAGTGGGAATGATTGAGCGTTGGATGAACTCCAACCATCCCCTAGCCACGGGCTTGAGGTCAAGCCTTCTTAGTTGAATCGGCTCGCCTCTTGAGTCTCTTTTCCACTGAGCTCCTTCCACATATATGTCCCTGAGGATTTGGTCTAACCTTTGATCAAAGTTGACCCTTCTAGCGTAGGGGCGTGCATCTCCTTGCATCATTGGCAAGTTGAGTGCAAACCTTACATTTTCCGAACTGAAATCTAAGTATTTTCCCCGAACCATTGTAAGCAAATTCTTTGGGTTCAGATTCACACTTTGATCATGGTTTTTGGTGACCCATGCATTAGCATAAAACTCTTGAACTATTAAGATCCTGACTTGTTGAATGGGGTTGGTGAGAATTTCCCAACCTCTTCTTTGAATCTCATGTCGGATCTCTGGATATTCACTCTTTTTGAGCTTGAAAGGGACCTCAGGGATCACCTTCTTCTTGGCCACAACTTCATAGAAGTGGTTTTGATGGACCTTTGAGATGAATCTCTCCATCTCCCATGACTCAGAGGTGGAAGCAATTGCCTTCCCTTTCCACTTTCTAAAGGTTTCTTCGGCCTTAGGTGCCATAAATGGTTATGGAAAACAAAAAAGCTTTAGCTTTTCCCACACCAAACTTAGAATGGTTGCTCGTCCTCGAGCAAAAGAAGAAAGAAAAGAGTAGAAGAAGAAGTAATGGAGGAGATGGAGGGTTGGTGTAGGTTCGGCCAAGTTGGAGAGAAGTGTGTATGATGTGTGAAAATGAAGGTGGTGAGGAGGGGTATTTATAGGTTAAGAGAGAGAGGGTATTCGTGTATTAGGGGTTGGGTTTGGGAGGGAAAGTTGGTTTTGAATTTGAATTGTGAGGAGGTGATTGGTGAAGAGGTGATGGGGAAGAGAAATGGAGGTGACTGGTGAAGGGTATTTGGGGAAGGGTGTTATTGGTAAGTGTGAAGAAGAGAGAGAGTGAGTTGAGGTAGGTGGGGATCCTGTGGGGTTCACAGATCCTGAGGTGTCAAGGATTTCTCATCCCTACTCCATTCTGGCGTGTAAATGCCCCTTGGAGTGCCAATCTTGGCGTTAAACGCCAGGTTGCTGCCCATTTCTGGCGTTTAACGCTAGCTTTTCTTCCCCTTTCTGGCATTTAAACGCCAGCTTTGTGCCCTTTTCTGGCGTTAAACGCCAGTCTGGTACCCTTTTCTGGCGTTAAATGCCCAGAATAGTGCCAGACTGGGCGTTTAACGCCCATTCTACTACCCTTACTGGCATTTAAACGCCAGTAAGCTTCTCCTCTAGGGTGTGCTATTTTTAATGCTGTTTTTCATCCTATTTTTGCTTTTTCAGTTGTTTTTGTGACTCCACATGATCATCAACCTAAGGAAAACATAAAATAACAATAGAAATTTAACATAGATAAGTAAAAATGGGTTGCCTCCCAACAAACACTTCTTTAATGTCAATAGCTTGACAATGGGCTCTCATGGAGCCTCACAGATACTCAGAGCATAATGATGACCTCCCAACACTAAACTTATAGTTTGAATGTGGGGGCTCTGTTTGACTCTGTGTTGAGAGAAGCTTTTCATGCTTCCTCTCCATGGTTACAGAGGGAGATCCTTGAGCCTTAAACACAAGGTAGTCCTCATTCACTTGAAGGACGAACTCTCCTCTGTCAACATCAATCACAGTTTTTGCTGTGGCTAGGAAGGGTCTTCCAAGGATGATGGATTCATCCATATTCTTCCCAGTTTCCAGGATTATGAAATCAGCAGGGATGTAAAGGCCTTCAACCTTCACCACGACATCCTCTACAAGTCCATAAGCCTATTTCCTTGAATTGTCTGCCATCTCTAGTGAGATTCTTGTAGCTTGCACCTCAAGGATCCCTAGTTTCTCCACTACAAAGAGGGGCATGAGGTTTATACTTTACCCCAGGTCACACAGAGCCTTCTCAAAGGTCATGGTGCCTATGGTACAAGGTATTGAGAACTTTCCAGGATCCAGTTTCTTCTGAGGTAATTTCTGCTTGACCAAGGTATTCAATTCATTGATGAGCAATGGAGGTTCATTCTCCCAAGTCTCATTACCAATTAACTTGGTATTCAACTTCATGATTGCTCCAAGATACTTAGCAACTTGCTCTTCAGCAATATCTTCATCCTCTTTAGAGGAATAATACTCATCAGAGCTCATGAATGGCAGAAGTAGGTTTATTGGAATCTCTATGGTCTCTATATCAGATTCCTTTGGTTCCTCATTAGGGAACTCCTTAGAGGCCAGCGGATGTCCATTGAGGTCTTCCTCAGTGGAAATCACTGCCTTTTCCTCCTCTATGCATTCGGCCATGTGAGATGTGTTTATGGCCTTGCATTCTCTCTTGGGATTCTCTTTTGTATTGCTTGGGAGAGCACTAGGAGGGAGTTCAGTAACTTTCTTACTCAGCTGATCCACCTGTGCCTCCAAATTTCTAATGGAGGACCTTGTTTCAGTTATGAAACTTAGTGAGGTTTTAGATAGATCAGAGACTATGGCTGCTAAGCTAGAGAGACTCTGCTCAGAGTTCTCTGTCTGTTGCTGAGAAGATGATGGAAAAGGCTTGCTATTGCTAAACCTATTTCTTCCACCAATATTGTTGTTGAAGCCTTGTTGAGGCTTCTGTTGGTCCTTCGATAAAAGACTTCGATGATTTCTCCATGAAGGATTATAGGTGTTTCCATAGGGTTCTCCCATGTAATTCACCTCTGCCATTACAGAATTCTCAGGATCATAAGCTTCTTCTTCAGAGGAAGCCTCCTTAGTACTGCCTGATACAGCTTGCATTTCAGACAGACTCTGAGAAATCATATTGACTTGCTGAGTCAATATTTTGTTCTGAGCCAATATGGCATTTAGAGTATCAATCTCAAGAACTCCTTTCTTCTGAGTTGTCCCATTGTTCACAGGATTTCTTTCAGAAGTGTACAAGAATTGGTTATTTGCAACCATTTCAATGAGTTTCTGGGCTTTTTCAGGCGTCTTCTTCAGATGAAGAGATCCACCAGCAGAGTTATCCAATGACATCTTGGACAGTTCAGACAGACCATCATAGAATATGCATATGATACTCTATTCTGAAAGCATGCCAGAAGGACACCTTCTGATCAATTGCTTGTATCTTTCCTAAGCTTCATAGAGGGATTCGCCTTCCTTCTGTCTGAAGGTCTGGACTTCCACTCTAAGCTTACTCAATTTTTGAGGTGGAAAGAACTTTGCCAAGAAGGCATTGACCAGCTTTTCCCAAGAGTTCAGGCTTTCTTTAGGTTGTGAGTCCAACCATATCCTAGCTTTGTCTCTTAATGCAAAGGGGAAAAGCATAAGTCTGTAGATCTCAGGGTCAACCCCATGGGTCTTAACAGTGTCACAGATTTGCAAGAATTTAGCTAAAAACTGATGAGGATCTTCCAATGGAAGTCCATGATACTTGCAATTCTGCTGCATTAGAGAAACTAATTGAGGCTTAAGCTCAAAGTTGTTTGCTCCAGTTGCAGGAATTGAGATGCTCCTTCCACAGAAGTCAGAAGAGGGTGCAATAAAGTCACCAAGCATCTTCCTTGCATCTCCACCAATGTTGTTGGGCTCGGCCATGTTTATTTTGTCTGCTTCCTTTTCGAAAATTTCTGTCAGGTCTTCTCCAGAGAGTTGTGCTTTAGCTTCTCTTAGCTTTCTCTTCAAGTTCCTTTCAAGTTCAGGATCAGCTTCAACAAGAATGCCTTTGTCCTTGTTCCTGCTCATATGAAAGAGAAGAGAACAAAAAAGTATGGAATTCTCTATGTCACAGTATAGAGATTCCTCGAGGTGTCAGAGGAAAAGAAGAATAGAAGGATGAGGTTGAGAGGAGAATTCGAACTTATAGAGAGGGAGTGAGTCCGAATTGCTAATAGAGGAGAAGTGTTAGTCTTAAATAGAAAAAGGTGAGGAGGGAGAAGAATTTTCGAAAACAAAATTTTAAAAAAATTTAAATTAATTAAAAGAAATTTAAAAAAAAGGTTGATGGTTTTCGAAAATTAAAAGTAAGAAAGTGGTTAAGTGGTTTTGAAAAAGATTTTGAAATTAGCAATCAAAAAGATATGATTGAAAATTATTTTGAAAAAGATGTGATTGAGAAGATATGATTGAAAAACAATTTAAAAAGATTTGATTTTTTAAAATTAATGACTTGACTAACAAGAAGTTTAAAAGATATGATTCTAAAATTCAAATATTGAACCTTTCTTAACAAAGAAGCAACAAACTTGAAATTTTTGAATCAAATCATTAATTGGTAGCAAGGATTTTCTAAAATAGTGAGAGAAAAATGGAAAAGATTTGATTTTGAAAAAGATATGATAAAAAAATAGGATTTGGAAAATATTTGAGTTTGAAAAATTATGAAAATTTGAAAAAGATTTGAATTAAAAACTAACTTACCTCCCTTGTTATCCTGGCGTTAAACGCCCAGAATGGTATCCATTCTGGCGTTTAACGTCCAAAATACTACCCTTTTGGGCGTTTAACACCCAGCCAGGTACCCTGGCTGGCGTTTAAACGCCAATTTTCCTTCTTCACTGGGCGTTTTGAACGCCCAGCTTTTTCTCTGTGATTCCTCTGTTGTATGTTCTGAATCTTCAATTCTCTGTATTATTGACTTGAAAAGACAAAATTTTGAAATTTTTTTTTGAATTTTTAATGTTGAAAAACAACAAAATGAAACTAATCATGGAAAACTAAGATCAGATAAACAATGCATGCATGACACCAAACTTAGAAATTTTCATATTAGAGACACTAACAAATTGAGAATGCTCATGAGAAACAACAAAAGATACCAAACAAGAGAATTTAAAGATCAGACCCAATAAAATCATCAAGAACGACTTGAAGATCATTGAAGAATATAATGCATATATTCGAAAAAAGCAAGAAAATAAAAAATATGCAGGACACCAAACTTAAAAATAGACACTAGACTCAAACAAAAACACAAAATTTTTGGTTTTTATGATTTCATAAAAAAATTTTTGTATTTTTCGAAAATTATTTGGAAAAAGAAAATAAGAAATTTAAAATTTTTAATACGAATTCCAGGAATCATGCAATGTTAGTCTAAAGCTCCGGTCTAGGAATTAGACATGGCTTACTAGCCAGCCAAGCTTTCAGTGAAAGCTCCAGTCAAAAATACTAGACATGGCCAATGGCTAGCCAAGCTTTAGCAGATCATTACATTCAACAGCAAGATTGATAGAAATCAACAAGCTCTTGTGATGATAAGTTGAAACCACGGTCCAAAAGTTTAGACATGGTTTCACAACCAGCCAGACTTTAACAAATTATCATGAAACTCTAGAATTCATTTTTAAAAATTCTAAAGTCATAGAATAATCTATTTTTTGAAAATTTTTTCGAAAATAAAATAAAAGTCAAAAGCTTAAATATAAAATAAAAGTACCTAATCTGAGCAACAAGATGAACCGTCAGTTGTCCAAACTCGAACAATCCCCGGCAACGGCGCCAAAAACTTGGTACACGAAATCGTTATCGCACACCTTTCACACAACTCCGTGCAGCTGACCAGCAAGTGCACTGGGTCGCCCAAGTAATACCTTACGTAAGTAAGGGTCGATCCCACGAAGATTGTCAGCTTGAAGCAAGCTATGGTCATCCTTGTAAATCTCAGTCAGGCGGATTCAAATGGTTATGGGATTTTGATAATTGAAATATAATTAAAACAGAAAATAAGATAGAAGCACTTATGTAATTCATTGGTGGGATTTAAGATAAGCGTATGAAGATGCTTTGTTCTTTCTGAGCCTCTGCTTTCATATTGCCTTCATCCAATCATTCATACTCCCTTCCATGGCAAGCTGTATGTTGGGGGATAACCGTTGTCAATGGCTACCATCTGTCTTCTCAGTGAAAATGGTCCAAATACGCTGTCACCGCACGGCTAATCATCTGTCGGTTCTCACTCATGTTGGAATAGGATCTGTTGATCCTTTTGCATCTGTCACTATGCCCAACACTCGCGAGTTTGAAGCTCGTCATAGTCATCCCATCCCAGTTCCTACTCGGAATACCACAGACAAGGTTTAGACTTTCTGGATCTCAGGAATTACCGCCAATAATTCTAGCCTATACCATGAAGGTTCTAATCTTAGATTAGAAACCCAAGAGATATGCATTCAAGCTCGTTTTCATGTAGAACGGAAGTGGTTGTCATGCACGCGTTCATAGGTGAGAATGCTGATGAGTGTCACTAGTTCATCACATTCATCATGTTGAAGTGCGAATGGATATCTTGGAGAAGAAGTAGGCGTGAATTGAATAGAAAAACAATAGTAATTGCATTAATTCATGAAGAACAGTAGAGCTCCACACCTTGATCTTCGGGGTGTAGAAACTCCACCATTGAAAATACATAAGTGAAAATAGGGTAGACATGGCCGAATGGCCAGCCTCTCATGGAAGTCTCAGAACACAAAAACTACATAATGTGTTCCAGAGATAATCCGAAGATGAAAATACAATAGTGAAAGGTCCTATTTATAATGAACTAGTAGCCTAGGGTTTACAGAAATAAGTAATTAATGCAGAAATCCACTTCCGGGCCCACTTGGTGTGTGCTTGGGCTGAGAATTGAAGCGTTCACATGTATAGACTTTTGTTGGAGTTAAACGCTAGCTTTGGTGCCAGTTTGGGCGTTTAACTCTAGCTTTTATGCCAGTTCTGGCGTTTTACGCCAGAATAGGGTAGAAAGTTGGAGTTTAAATGCCAGTTTGCATTATCGCATTATCAAATCCCGGGCAAAGTATGGAGTATTATATATTGTTGGAAAGCCCAGGATGTCTACTTTCCAACACAATTGAGAGCGTGCCAATTGGGCTTCTGTAGCTCCAGAAAATCTATTTCGAGTACAGGGAGGTCAGAATCCAACAGCATCTGCAGTCCTTTTTCAGCCTCTGAATCAGATTTTTGCTCAGGTCCTCAATTTCAGCCAGAAAATACTGAAATCACAGAAAAACACACAAACTCATAATAAAGTCCAGAAATATGATTTTTATTTAAAAACTAATAAAAATATAACAAAAAGTAACTAAAACATACTGAAAACTACCTAAAAATAATGTCAAAAAGCGTATAATTAAAAGTTTTAGGTTTATTTCTTCTCAATTCCAGGTTCAATGTTCCTTTAATTTAGTTTCTCTTCTACTTTTATTTATTCTAGCATTCTAGTTTATATATCTTTCCAATTGAATTTATGAACTCTCCATGTTAGATTTGATTTCTTTATTTAATGCAATTTGAGGTATTTCATGTTTATGAATTTTATTTAGCTTTTTACATTCTTAGCTTGAATTGAGTAATTGGAGACGCTTGAGTTATCAAACTCCTTTGTTGATTGATAATTGAAAGTTGCTAATTGACTTGAATTCCACTATCTCTAGTCTTTCCTTGGGAGTTGACTAGGACTTGAGGAATCAATTTGATTTATCCACTTGACCTTCCTTCATAGTTAGAGGATTAACCAAGTGGGAGCAATGAACAATTCTCATCACAATTGATAAGGATAATTAGGATAGGACGTTTAATTCTCATACCTTGCCAAGAGTTTTCTTAATTATTAATTTACTTTCTTGCAATTTACTTTTCTTGTTCAACCTTTCAAAAACCCAAAAATATACTTTTCCTTAACCAATAATAACTACACCTCCCTACAATTCCTTGGAAGACGACCCAAGGTTTAAATACTTTGGTTTATTTTTATTGGGTTTGCTTAAGTGACAAACAAGTTTTTGTATGAAAGGATTCTTTGTTGGTTTAGAAACTATACTTGCAACGAGAATATATTTGTGAAATTCTTTACTAGCAAAAAATCCGTTCATCAATGTCGTAGGTGCTAAGTGCTATCTGAAGCTGTATCTGAATGACGCATTTTGGTTAGTAGCGGAAAGCCTAAAACAACGTTTCTTTTCTTTTTGAACAATTCTTGATTCTAATTTTTAGGGTTAGGATCAGTATATGCAATAGATCGAGAATACCTGAATCTGTTATTATTGTTCACTTATTTGTATATACAATTGTCTATGCAAATTTACAATGTGCAGTGTTTTGTGAATAGCTTTAAAAGAAATATTGATCTGTTTCCATTATGAATATTTTGAGACATTGTAATCTGTTATGTATAGCATTTGAAACTTGAATATCTGAAATATGCACATGAATCAGTCACTGATAAGCATTAGCAGTATAGAAATGATTTGAATAAACACAACAATTTGGATGCATTTCTTAGGGATCCGTATAACCTGCTCTGTTTGTTCTTCCAACATTGGTCGTCAGAGTTTATTTTCCACCATGGTATTATGAGCAAGTTTATGACCAAGTGAAACAGAGTTTGATTCCAACCGCTTGCATTCTTTAAGTTAAATTTTAGTTTTAGCACAAGGCTTGATCAGAATTGTACTTTTAGTTTATGGCTTGTTCATTATTTAAGATACTGCGCTTATTTAATTGATCTGCATTTATTTACTTAATTTCTCTATAGAGATTTATTTTTGAATGAATGTTTTTGCTGGACATGTTTGGGACTGTTTTAGTTATAATTATATGTTAAATGTATTGGTTGATATGACCCTGAGTTCTCTTACATTGACCAGAATAAAATAAAAAAGGCATTTAATGTCTTTATTGTGTGTGTTTGCAGGCAAACAAGAAGATAGCAGATGCTAAACTCGCGAAAGATTTTCAGGCCGTGTTGAAAGAATTTCAGATGGCACAGCGACTTGCGGCAGAGAGGGAAATAGCTTACACCCCAATGTTCCACAAGCAGCTCCATCCAGGTGATTAGTCAACCATTAGTGGAATCTTACAGTGGAAAACTGTGTTTATTTGTGTGGCTTAATGCTTATGTTGATACGATTTTATATATTGAACTCATTCTTAAAGAAGAATATGTTACTATTGGTAATCAATTTTGCTTCTCTACTGGCTACCATCAATGCACATAACACTTATTATTTGGGCTTTTCTCTTTGCAGCTATACAGCTAATGAAGCAGATGCTAATAATTTTAATTTTTAACTTACTATTCACCTGCAAAATGCTTTTACTTAAATGGTTAAGATCCGCTAATTTATTGATGAATTGATTGAGAAGGTTCTTTCTTCATTTAAAATGTACTATTGTCATAAGTAGGAGCATTTTATCATGTGTTGACTACTTCATACTTCTTTAAAGAAATAACATTTCAGGGAAAAGTATCTTGTAATAATTATCAGGGAGAAGCATTTTATTATCTTCTTTTTTTTTTTAGATATAAGGAAGAATTAATGCAACTAATTTATTAAGATTTAAGGATGGCACTTGTTTATTACTTGTCAGTTAATGATAAAAAGGTCAATGTACTATAGAGAAAGCACTACTTATAGATGCTATTATGATGCATATCATTTTATTGGCATAATGGTTCATACTAAAGTGACTTTGAGGATTATTTTTGTAACGACCTAACTCCCAGTATGCCATGGTCATACAAGAAGCTAAGTGTTACTAACTTATCCTTCCTAATTATTAACTATTATTTAGTATATGAGCCTGTTCCTTGTTAGAGCGATGCCAGTTTTACGAGTAATTTTTATATCGTTGCGGATAACAAGGTGAACTAAACAGGCATACATTGAGAGAAATAGAAATGAAGCATAAAGAAACATAGAAACACAGCTAATAATATACATCATGTACACTATAACAAAACATGTAGCATTTATACAAGATCAAGTCAGTTTACATCCTCGTCATCCTACATAGCTAATATTTACACGACACTCCCAGGGCCTGGCCCATACAGAAAGCCGCTAAACTGGCGCCCAGGCTAGCCTAACTACTATATAGCTCCAAGCTCTCGGGTGTACTAACACAAGTGAGAGACTAACTAACAGATAATGTCAGACTAGAGTGTCATCAAAAGAATGCCCCTATGGCTGTCAAGCTATATCTACACGTGGCCCTTTGGAGAATCGTCGTGAGGCTCGTTCATCTCCTCATCCTGCTCTATCTCTATCTCAGGATTCTCCTCATCATCATCATCCGCAGCTACAACTATACCCTCAGATCCACCAAAAATACTGCTGTCACTATGTACAAAACCATTCACGAGCACAGGTCCGTTCGCGTATATAGGAGCTATCCCACCGTCCGGTAGTGCCAGCTCATCAAGCTGTGGAAAGTCGGGGATCGGCTCAGGGGGAAAATCCCACTCTGGTGGTATCACAGGTACGTAGTCACCAGCTAACTCGAGGTCATCAGGAATGATAGGCTTAGGTACCACCTCATTCAAAGGTTGAGCTGGTATAGGGTGTCCGGGATCATTAGGAAAAGGATGTCCAGGTGCGTCAGGATGTAACCAGGATAAGGGAAAGTCGTAAGGAGCATCGGGGTCAAAATACGAGCTAGACAGAGGATGTTGAAAAGCTTGATTAGGTAATGCATATCGTCTAATACGAGGCTCCAAACCCTTAATGAAGTAACTGTGATGTATCGGATTCTCGTAGACGTAAGGGTCCTCGAACTCATAGAAGATCACACCCGTCTCCAACTGAGGGGGAGGAAGGGAGAGAAGGGGTAAGAACTAGGGAGTTCTTAGTAGGGTCGGGGTTGTTAGTTACATTCATTTATTCATTTTCGTTTAGCAGATGGATAATAGAATACAGTAAAGTAGTAAATAGAAGTTAAAAATAGATAGAAAAACAAAGAACAGAACATAAGCAGAAGAATACAAGAAGATAAAGCACAGACATAACACTCGAGCAAACAAACATAAAGAAATAGATCGCACACAAGTAGGAATGCAACAGAGAATGATGCGTGGACAAGAATGATGCATGTCTAGTCCTAGTGCAGGCCATGAGCTCATGTGTCGGTTAGCACCTGCATTCCCGACATTTATCCAGTCACAAGTTCACGATATCCCAGATACGATTTTCCGTTCAAATAAATGCGCATATAATTATTAGCAGCTCTATTGAGACAGCCTCTACTTTCTACTCACAGGAAATATATACTCTTGGGAACGAAAAATTACTCTTGGGTTGCCTCAGGGCAACAGATAAATAAACAAACATCTCTTGGGTTGCATTAAGCAACAAACAAATAAATAATATCTCTTGGGTTGCATTAAGCAACAAATATATATATAATATCTCTTGGGTTGCATTAAGCAACAAATATATATATAATATCTCTTGGGTTGCTGCAAGCAACAAATAACTTTTCAATAAGCCTTCTACTCTTAGTCTCTTTACCCTGCTCTGATTTCTCTGTTTAACTTGTGTATTTAAAGCTTATGTAAATTTCGGTATGAATAGTTAGCTTGTCCCAGGTATAGGTTCATTAAGTCTATACTGAAACAGTTTAACTTTTCATATAATACCTAACTCTAGTCGCAACTCAGAGACTAACTATGTTGCCCTAGTTTGTTCGCTAGTCTCTGTCTGTTTTTCTGTCATTAAAACTTTACAGACTTTTTCTTCGATTTTTATCTTTTCTTCAATTTTTTATCTTTTATTTATCTTTGCCTCACTAATATGTTCTTACCACTCCCTAAGTGTTTTATGAAGGTAATTATGAGATTCTGCGCTTAATGTTGTCTTTCTAAAGCTTTTACAGAAAACTGCCTTTTTCGCATTATTTTATTATTTTTATTAAAATATTATTTTTAATTAAATATTATTATTTAATATTTTATTATTATTTATTATTTTATCATTAATTTTCGAAAATTAACTTACCTTTTACTTTTAACCTTTAAAATTCACTTTTTACCACCCGTAACTTTTAATATTTCTATTTTTACCACCCTAACTTTCAGAAATTACTAAACAACCCCTTAAACACCAAAATTTTTACTTCCTTGCCCTTTTAAGGATCTAAAGCCTGTTCTTCATTGTTCTTCATCACACTCAAAGTGTTCTTCATGTTCTTCATAAATTCTTCAAATTCTTTCTCTGTTTTTACCCGTTTTTCAGTCTTTTCAGCAACCGATTTTTACTATAATTCATAATAAATTTAGCAGCCACTAAAACCCCATCTTTTCTACATGATTTCAACACAAATTGAACCTCAATTTAAGCCTAGGGTTTTGTTTTTCCAGCTGCCCCAAGAACATGAACTTTAAAGCTTGAATTTCATCAAATTTCATCAAAATTTCACCAAATTTTCACCAAGAATCAATCATATATACAACCAATTTTTAGCACAGCCAAATCATACAACATTCACACAACTCAAACACAAACAATCAAGATTAATTTCGTGACACCCTACCTGGTTTTGCTGCTCCTAATTCAGTTAGACTTTCAGGTGGTCCTTAAGCACTTTTTCCTCCTAAGTCACATCAAGAACAACTTTAAATTCAAAAACCCTCAACTAACCATATCTCCCTCAGCATGTTAGGAAGTGATTTCTAACCTTAGACTTGCTGGAAGTTCACATTTCTTGGCCCTCAAGTCAAGTTAAGCATGATTCTTAAGGAAGAACATCAAGAAAACACATGTTTAAGCATGTTTCCTTGAAACCGAATCAAAATAGAGATGGTGCAGCCAACTCACCTTGATTCCAGCCTTGATAAGTCATATGATCATGTAGAGAAAGAAGAGAGGATCATTTTGGTCGGATTGGAATTTTGATTTGAGTTTTAGTTCAGCAGAAATCAAGCTTTGAAGATTTGGAACTAAGAACTTTTCTCTCTTTTTCTCCCTTCCTATTTTCGGCCACAAAGTGAAAATGAGCCAGCCTTGGGGGTTTTGGGGGTGTAGGGTGAGTTGTGATTGGTTAGCTTGGAGGTGGATTAAAATAATATTAAAATATCTCAGGTGTATAACTACTAAAACTAGATGTATCGGAACACTTGTAAAAATATCTCTAAAAATTATTTTTTGAACTACTAGCATAAATGACACTAGTAACATATTTATTATGAGAATAAAACATGAATAATGAGGTCTTAGCATTGCTAAAGTCATCAGAGAGTGCTGGTGCTAAGCTGCACCAGTAAACTGTGAACCCGGTTAAACCGATTTTCTATTTTTAACCAAAACTGACCAGGTAACCTTATAATATCATTCAAGAAGCTTCTAATACTAATATAATGATAATATAATCCTATTATCTCTCTTCTCTCATAAATCGAGTCCGGTTTAGCAAACTGAGACTATTTACGAAAAACCGAATCAAAACTCCTAATCGATATAGTTCAAAAACTATGTTCGTGACCGCGTTATCGAGCTTGCCTCGGAAAAGGTTCTAACTTAAAGATAACATAATGACAATGGGGATTGAGATACTTGATGATATATTCAAGGTTCTCCCGTTACTGATCCTCTGGAGAAATTCGTACTTCTAGAAAAGATCTCGCGTACTCAAAAACCGGGGTTGTTACATTCTACCCTCCTAAAAGAAAATTTTGCCCTCAAAATTTCAGTTACCTGAGAATAGATGCGGGTAATTAGCTTTCATCTTATCTTCCAGTTCCCAAGTGTGCTCTTCTTTTCCTCTTTGTCCCCAAGCTACTTTGACTAAGCGAACAGTTTTGCCTCTTAGTTGCTTATCACTTCTTTCTACGATCCGAACTGGTGATGCTTGATATGTTAAATCGTTTCGTAACTGTACTGTCTCTGGTTGTAAAATGTGAATCTCGTCGGAAATATATTTCTTAAGTTGCGAGACATGAAAAACATGATGAAGGTTTGACAGATATGGAGGAAGGGCTACTTGATAAGCTACTAGACCGACTCTTTTAAGTATTTGGAAAGGTCCTATGTATCAAAGGTTAAACTTTTTAGTCTTAAGGGCTCTACCTATTCCAGTAGTTGGGGTTACTTTAAGAAAGACATGGTCTCCTTCACTAAACTCTAAGGGTCTACGTCTATTATAGGCATAGCTCTTTTGACGGCTCTGTGCTGTCTGGATCTTCTGGTGAATCCCCTTTATCTTCTCAGTAGTTTCTTGCACTAAGTCTGGACCTAAGACACTAGCTTCTCCGTCATCATTCCAACACAATGGTGTCTGACATCTTCTTCCGTAGAGAGCTTCATATGGTGCCATCCCGATACTTTGTTGGTAACTGTTGTTGTAGACGAACTCGACCAATGGCAAATACCTATCCCAACTGCCCTGGTTATCCATCACACAAGATCTTAGCATGTCTTCCAATGTCTGGATTGTTCGCTCTGATTGTCCGTCTGTCTGAGGATAGTATGCTGTACTCATGTGCAATTCTGTTCCTAAAGCTTTCTGGAAAGCTCCCTAGAATCTGGAAGTAAACCTCGGATCTCAATCTAAAACAATTGATGAAGGTATTCCGTGCAATCATACGATTTCTTGAATATATATCCGTGCCAGCCTTTCTAATGTATAGTCAACTCGAATCGGAAGGAAGTGCGCTATTTTTGTCAACCTGTCCACAATTACCCAAATGGCATCGTGTCCTGTTGAGGTCCTTGGCAATCCCGTGACAAAATCCATAGTGATCTGCTCCCATTTCCATTGTGGTATTTCTAAGGGTTGCAAGGTTCCTGACGGTTTCTGGTGTTCCACCTTCACCTTCTGCCAGGTTAAATATTTTGAGACACAATTAGCTACCTCTTTCTTTAAGACCGGCCACCAGAACATTCGTTTCAAATCTTGATACATCTTTGTCATTCCAGGATGCATAGAAAATCTACTTTGATGAGCTTCTGTAAGAATCCCTTGTCGCAAATCTCCAGAGCTAGGCACACAAATTCTGTTCTTGTATCTCCAGAGACCGCTACGATCTTGTCTCACAACTTCTGGTTCTTCTGCTCCCATATGTTTCAGCATCGTCATCATTTCTGAATTTTGAACACAGTGTTTGGTATATCTGGCTACTTGAATTTGGTGATGACCCAGTCGCAAATAAATCTTTGAGAACATAATTGCACCTTTCAGCTGATCCATCAGATCATCAATCCGTGGAAGTGGGTAGTTGTTCTTGATAATGACTTTATTTAGCTGTCGGTAATCCACGCAGAGCCTTATTCCACCGTCCTTCTTTTTACTAATAATACTGGAGCTCCCCAAGGTGATGCACTGGGATGAATAAATTTCTTTCCAAGTAGCTCATCCAACTGCTTCTTCAACTCTGCAAGTTTCAGTGGTGACATCCGGTACCATGCTATGGAAATCGGTCCGGTTCCAGGTACAAGTTCAATGCTGAATTCTATCTCTCGCTGAGGAGGAAACTCAGGTATGTCGTCCGGGAAAACATCAGGAAATTCCTTCACGACTCGAATTCATTCTAAGCTTAGTTTACTATCATTCGAGCTAGGGGCTAATAGAACGTACCCCTCACAATCACTCCCGTCTAATGTAACTCTTACCGAATTCATATATAAAGTATGGGACAGAAATGGTTTAATATTTAAACTATCAGATGGAATAATAGCAGTTCTTTCATAGCAATCAAGGAAAACATGATACTTGGACAACCAATCTAATCCTAGAATAACTTCCAAACCACATAGAGGCAAACAGATTAGATCATGTATAAAAGTTCTGTTCCTAATAGTGAATGGTACTTGCAGTCACACTAAACTAGTCAAAGCATTTTGGGATACAGGTGTATGGACAATTAAATCAAAATTTAACTCAGAGAAATCTAGTCCCAACTCACGAGCAACAGTTAAAGAAATAAAGCAATGCGATGCACCCGAATCATACAGTACAGTTAGAAATCAATTCTTGACGTAACACTGACCTTGGATCAGGGCGTCTAATTGCATAGCATCATCAGTAGTCATAGCAAACACTCGACCTTGTTGCTGGGTTCGCACTGGATTCCAAACAAACTTTCTTGGGTAGATCCTAGCTGTGTGTCCAGATTCCTCACAAGTAAAACAAGCATTCATTCCTTACAGCATCCAAATCTAACATAGACATAGCCATGGAGATCATAACAGCTATGAGGATAGCTGTGCCTCGCATCGATTCGTCGTTTGGAGCTCGATTAAACTATGCCTATTCGCAGTCATTAAGGTCCTATCTGCACCAAACAATCAACATTAAGGTGATCAGTCTTAATATCTCAAGTTAAGCACGAACATTCCCAAAATGAGCGCTCATAGACATTCATGCTGTTCCGAGGGTTACCTGAAACTGTGGGTCGATCTCGGACGAGATCTTCTGTGCTGGTCGGAGATGACGTGTCCGACTGGTGAGTGGCAGCCGGAATTGTCGTGTCCAACTTGTTGGACCGGATGCGCTGCTGATCCTTCGTCACCGGAAGGTGGTGGTACCTGCAAGGGACTCCGATGCTTAAGTTAGCAAGGGTATTAAGCAGGTTTTTAGTAGAATCAGAGTATGAGTTATACCTGGGTGCTCCAATGTATTTATAATGGTGTTGAGTGACCTTTTTAGATAAGATAAGTTAGTTATCTTATCTTATCTTTATCTTTTGGTGAGGTCAGCTTATTTTCAAAGGAACCGCCCTTCTCTCTGTAGGCTTAGGCTGCCTTTGGATTTGGGTTGTGTTCCTTGATTTGGACCCATTTTTGGGCTTTCCAGGTGATTTGGCCGAGCTCTTTGAGAAGAGTTCGGGTTGTCTTGACCTGAAGAGGTCGGTCACTTTGTCTGAAGACTATCCCGGGTCGGACAACTCGACCCTGGGTATGAACAGTACCCCTGCTCGAGCTCGGTCTTCTTCTTGAGGTAGAGTCTTAGACTTCGATCCTTCTCTGGTGAAGATGAACTCGAGCATTTGTCGACTTCTTTCTTTGTAGACTTTTTGAATGTGGAACGTTTTCTTCTGAGAACGCACGCTTTTATATCAGCGCTCTGTTCTTGGGAACGTGCGAGGGTTTAATACCTTCATTAATTGGTTTTAATTGCCCCGTTTCCCTTTGCTTTTTATTTTGAATTTTGCACGCAGAAACGGTTTCTCTTCTTTCATTTTTCTTTGTAACTTCTCCCTTCACTCTCTCGCTTTCTGCTTTCGCCTAAATTTTTCCTTTTCTTGTGTTGCGGCGTCATTCGGCGATTTTCTGGGTGATTCTGTCTTTCCATCTTCAATCTCCTTTGAAGCTTCTTCCTTCGTTCAGGTTGGTTTTTCTTTTTTTGTGCTTCTTTCGTTGTTTTTTTCCTTCGGTTCTTAGTAAAGTTTTGGTTTTATTTGAATGCATGTTTGGAAAGCTTGAATCTTTTTGCATTGTCGTGCTCGCTTGTCGCTGTGCTGCATGTTTTTCTGGTTTTTTATGAACCTATTTTACTTTGCCCAGAAGGTTTCTCCTTTTGATGACTTTCGCTATGTTGATTGATTTTATTGATGATCCTTTGTAGAAAGTAACGATTTGTTCTAGTGGCTTGTTTGTTTGGGGTGTTTATTATCTGAAAAAGGTGGCGTCTTTGATGACTTCTTGTTGATACTTTCGTTGCTTGGTAGTTCCGTCTGCGACTGTGAATTTGGGAGGTAGTTATTTTGATGACTTTATTTTATTTGTAGCTCGTGGCTTTCTTCTCAGAGTGTTATCTTCCTGTTAAGATGTGTAGAGATGTAGACTTGTAGGTTTCCCTGAGTCTTTGTTCCATAAGTTGCCTCCAAAGGATGCCCCTGGATCTTTAGTGTGGGTCTTGGGGTTTCCTTTTGTTGCTTGTATTGCTCTGGTGTCATGCTTGTCCGAGCTGTTCTGATATGGTTTTTGACTTTATCCGAGATGTTTGGGTTATTAATCTATTTTCTTCTTTTCTTGCTGTAGGACTAGTTGACCTCATGTCTTCTCGCAAGAACATTGTTGAAACATCTTCTCAAGTCCCTGAGGGCATGGCTGATTGGGTGGATTCGATGGTTCTTTTATGTGTTTCTTTGGTTGATTCTGAATTTTGTCAGCAGCTTAGGCAATTTCATAGGGTTTGTAATAGTGATAATGAGGAAAAGAATTATGAGCTTGTACCCCCTTCTTCTGAAGAGAGAGTTTGTTTCTCTACTCGAGTTGCTGGAGACCGTCCTTTTTTCTATGCATACGATTTTTTTTTGGCCAGATGAGCATCACCATTCCTTTTACTCCTTTTGAGACCAATCTGTTGTGGTCTTGCAATGTAGCTCCATCCCAACTTCACCCCAATTCTTGGGGCTTTATAAAGATTTTTCAATTGTTGTGTCATGAACTTGACGTCCCTGCCTCGCAATTCCTTTTCTTTTATTTGTTTGTCTTGACAAAACCTGGGGTAGTGAAGAAAAAGGCTGCCTGGGTTTCTTTCCGAGCTTCACAAGGGAAGAAGGTTTTTTCTATGTATGACGAGTCATTTCATGATTTTAAGAACTATTTCTTCAAGGTCCGAGCTGTTGAAGGAGCTCGGCCCTTTTTTCTGGATGAGAATCATGAGCCCACTTTTCCTTTAGAGTGGCAAAAGAACGTTGTTGTGTCAAGGTATTCATGGGAGATGTTGGACGAGGTCGAGCAGGCCTTTGTGACTGTGTTGGAGGAGAATTGGGGGGAGCCTCCCTATCTTGATACCAAGAAATTTTTAGGGGACCCCTCACTTCTCCGAGCTGAGCTGGGTAGTGATCGATTTCCTTTCTTTGTTTGTGGATTTTATTTTCTGCAAGCTCTTTTCTGATTTGTAACTTGATTTCTCACTGTTATATGTTGCTTGCAGATATGATTAAAAATAATGAATCTATGAAGGCCTTCAAGAGGGCCAGGAAGGCTACTGTATCCTAAAACATCTCGGCTAAAGCGGCCGGAGAGGGGTCGTCCCAGGTTCAGTCGAAGCCATCTGTGTCGAGTTCACCTGGGCCGAGGAGGGTGATCCCTACTCCCCGGGTTCGTCTGGCTGACCCTTCGCAAACTTCAGCTGCTGGTGCTGGCGCTCCTCCTTTGAAAAAGCAAAAAACATCTGAGCCTTTTAACCTTGATGCCCCTGATTTTGATGCCGTCGAGTTTGTCGACCAACAGATTGCCCCCTATGGAGGTCTTCCAATGGATGATGTGTCCATTCTTCATCACCTGGAGTTCATAACTAGAAGTAGTGTGAAGATGGCTCATATGGGTGCGGCTCTTTTTCGAACTGCTCAGGGTATCCCGGTTCATGCTACAAAATCTTTCATGCTGGAGGCTAAGGCAGAGTTTGATAGAATAAAAGGTTTGAAGGAGGAGCTAGAGGTAAAGTTGGCAAAGGTGGAAAAAGAATTAGAGGGTGAAAAGGCTAGTTCTATGGCCTTGGCGGCTTTCATGAAGTTGGCTGAGGACACCGCATTAAGGCACAAGGATAGCTACGTCACGTCCTATAGGGAAGTGATGCGCCTTAGGGAGGAGTTGGAATCGGCCCGGGTCGATTATTCCGAGCTCCAGGGTCACCTTGTGGGCAGTGTGAATGCTGCTTATGAGAACTTGAAGGAGCAGGTTCGAGTTATTGCACCTGAGGCCGACCTTACTCTCTTTAGTCTAGACAATGTTGTAAAGGATGACAAGATTGTTCCTGACGACCCTGATGACGATGATGTTGAACCTCCCTTCGTGCCTGCTGCCAAAGTATCTGAGGTGCCGACTTCTTCAATTCCTTTGGTTGAGGCTAGTCATCCCAAGTCAGAACCTGATTGTCGAATCTTGAATCGGAATGATGGAACTGTGGATGCCGTACCTCTTCGGACTCGTCCTCCTTCGTCCTGTGTTGATGCTGCTAAGGAGCCTTAGGATTCTTAGTGAATTTTCTAATTGCTTGTGTAGGTAGCCTCGTCCTCCTTCGCCCTGTGTTGATGCTGCTAAGGAGCCTTAGGATTCTTAGTGAATTTTCTAATTGCTTGTGTAGGTAGCCCGGCTTGTGGGCTTTTTAAACTCTTTATTTTGTAAATGATGTTTCTGACTTTCGCTGCACTTCTAGTTACTTGTTTAGCAACCTTATTTTGAAAAACAAAGTAATTTCCAAGCCCTTGGGGTTAGTTTTGGTAACCTTTTGGGCTTGTTATTATTATAACTTGTGTTTTTTCGTAACATGTCCCTCTGCATTCGTCCAGGTACCTTTCTAGGTCTTTTGGGAGTGTTGGAACTTTTCGTTGTCTGACCTCTTTGGGTTGGCTTGGTTCTTTGCTTGATGTTATTTTCAGTAATTTGTGTTGTTTGGACCTCGTTTGGGTTTTTGTCCGAATTTACTTCGTATAACGCTAAAGCTTTCGGGAGATCGATTTTGTCATGTCGGTTTGTCTGAGTTGTTAGTAATCCTCTTTTTTGGACCTTGCTTAGGTCTCTTTTAAGGATTACCTTACGTTTTGGGCTGACTCCCTCGCGCTGGGTCTTACTAAGTTATTTTTGTAATCCTCTTTCTTGGACCTTGTTCAGGTCTCTTTCAGGGATTACTTTTATAACTTTTGTGTTTTGGGCCGACTTCATCATGTCGGGCCCTCCTAAGTTATTTTTGTAATCCTCTTTCTTGGACCTTGTTCAGGTCTCTTTCAGGGATTACTTTTATAAATTTTGTGTTTTGGGCCGACTTCGTCATGTCGGGCCCTCCTAAGTTATTTTTGTAATCCTCTTTCTTGGACCTTGTTCAGGTCTCTTTCAGGGATTACTTTTATAACTTTTATGTTTTGGGCTGACTTCGTCATGTCGGGCCCTTCTAAGTTAAAGTAATCCTCTTTTATAGGGTTGGCTAGACCTCTTTCCGGGGTTTACTTATAACTTGGTTTAACTTGGTCCGATTTCTTAACGTTGGCCAGTCTTTAAGTTATTATTTAGCAATCCATTAAGACCTCGTCAGGTCTTTTCTCCGAATCACTTTCGATAACTTCTTGCATTATTCTGTTTTCATCTTTGCCGATTTATAGAAGGTGAATTCAATCCTTGTTTAGTCGACCTTGAGATGAATTTTGGTTTTCATCTCTGCTGGTCTTTATCGTGATCGTGCAGTGAATTTTACTTTCACTTTCTGCCGATCTGTTGCTTTATAATCGTGCGATGAATATTTCAGATTAATGCGTCTTGAAAACTTGTAGAACGTCTAACATATTTTATTTGAAAGAAAATGCAAATATGTACATGTAGAGTTTTTACCCTTTTAAGTCGGATAATTTGTGGATCTCAACTTGGTGCCTTATTAAAAAACCTTTTCAGGAAAAAGAGTACACCCTGTGCTGAGATCCCTTACCATTCCTAGCTATAGTACCTTCTTAGGTTGCAGGTGATGAGTATTTTGGTGAAAAATAAATTTCTCCCAAAACACACAAATCTAACCGGCAAGTGTACCGGGTCGTATCAAGTAATAAAAACTCACGGGAGTGAGGTCGATCCCACAGGGATTGATGGATCAAGCAACTTTAGTGGGTGATTAGTTTAGTCAAGCTAACATTGAGTGATTTGAGTGACAATTGAAGCCAACAGAATGTAAATGACAAGGAAAATTAAAGTGCAGAAAGTAAATTGCATTGAAACTTAAAGAGCAAGAAATGTAAATTGCAAGAATCTTAAATTGCAAGAAATGTAAATTGCATGAAATTAAAAGGGAGTGGGTGCTGGAAATTAAAAGAAAGCAGTAGATTCAACAGATTTGGAAAATCACTTTAAAATCAAAACAGAGAGCAACTTGGCTCAATTGCAAAATCTAAATGAGAGGTTGAAGATCTCAGGGGTTGGATGAGACTAGAGACCAAGTCTAGATCTCAATTCCTTCCTTGATCCAACAGAGAATAATTGCAGAAGAAAATAGAGAAGAAAGCAGTAAAGAGAGTTTTGATTCAAATCACAATTCACTGAAATTATGCAGACAAGTAAACAGAGAGAATTCTCAAGGTGAGATTGAAACAGAATTTCTTCAATTCTCAACTCAAGATTCAAAACAAAAAGGAAAACTAAAGAGAGAGAGTTCTGTATTCCTAATGCTCCCTAGTGGAGCCAGCCTCCCTTACAAATATGAAACAGATGCCTATTTATAGGCATTTCTACAAATTGAAAATGAAATTAAAAACAAATTACAATTAAATGAAAATCCTATTTTATCTATTTCTTGTGCCTTTGAGTGATGATCATTTGGGCCCTTGCTCTTGATGGAATTGGGTTGAAAGAGGCCTTGGTTGATTGCTCTTGGAGTTTGAGGAAGAACCGAAGTGAACCAATTGAACCGGTTTTGAAGTTAGCCATAGTTGGTCCCAACGTTAGGGCCAAAGTTAGGGGTCTAACTTTGACCCCAACTTTTCATAGCAGCAAGCATAATTTGCTGGTATGAACGTTGGTGCCAACGTTAGGGGTCTAACTTTGACCCTAACGTTGGCCTCCCTTATGTACATTTATGGGGCCAACTTTGTCCTCTTGTCATGTTGCCAATTTTATGCCCAATATAGACTATCATATATGGTTGGAAAGCTCTGAATGTCAGCTTTCTAACCCACTTGGAATCACTTCAATTGGACATCTACAACTCAAGTTATGATCATTTGAAGAGGGTATGGTCGCTGGCTTTGGTGTGCAGCGTTTGAGGTAACGTTAGCCCTCAAACGTTGGCGAAAACGCCAGTTCTGGAGGCTCAAATGTATTGTCCACCCCATACTATTATACATTGTTGGAAAGCCCTGGATGTCTACTTTCCAATGCCTTTGGGAGCACATCATTTGGAGCTCTACAGCTCGAGTTATACTCCTTTGAAGGTGCAGAGGTCAAGTGGCCTCACTGCAGGTTGCCACCATGTTCGTTTATGCACATTGCGGGGCAGTTTTCTCCCTCAATTTTAGTGTCCACCATGCAGTGCCATATATGCTTGGAAAGATCTTGATTCCTACTTTCCAATGCTTCTTGAATCACCTCATTTGGAGCTCTGTAGCTCAAGTTATTCTTGCTGGAAGTATACCCCTTGTATGCCTTGTGGTGTGTGGCGCCAACGTTAGCCTCCAAGTTAGGGGGCTAACGTTGGCGCAAACGTTGGCCTTCTCCCCCTTTATAACTCATGTGCCAACGTTAGCCTCCAAGTTAGGGGGCTAACGTTGGCGCAAACGTTGGCTGGCCCAGGGATGAGTTTCAAGTTTCTCTTGCCAACGTTAGCCTCCAAGTTAGGGGGCTAACGTTGGCTCAAACGTGGGGAGTCCAGGGAGTGATCTTCATGCCCAACGTTAGCCTCCAAGTTAGGGGGCTAACGTTGGGGCTAACTTCATGCCTCCAGGATCAACTTCCATTCTTCACTTCTAGCCATTCCTCTTTGCTTCAACCTTTCTCCAAGCTTTCTTCACCTATCATTAATCAACCAAACACATCAAAGCTATGCTCATAATCATGAGATATTCATTCTATCATAATATGTGTCACTTTTAGCATAAAACCTCATGAAATAGCATGAATTCATACATGGTTGATTAAATCAAAGGAAGCATGAAAATCTACCCACTTGGCTTGCTTATGGCTCAAGAAAGTGCATAAAACCTATTGAAAACAAAGGAAAAAGGCATAGAAAAACATGACATGATGACATGTCATCACAACACCAAACTTAAAACTTGCTTGTCCCCAAGCAAGAAGAGAATCATGCAATAAAGATTGACAATCCAAGGTAAGAAGAATAGCAACTCAATGTTCATGATAAGCTAGTTTTCTAAGCATGCTACAATCACAAAAGAAATGTAAATGATTGATGCTTCCATCTAGCTCAATTTATGAAATCTTTCTTTTATATTTCTTCCTTGAAAAAAGCTTTTGAATTTTTTAATTAGCTTCTCCTTTTGGGTGCTTTGCCCCATGAGTTGATAACAAAGCTACGACTTCTAAATGCTTTGTTTTCAAGTATTACCACTTGATACATAAGCACCACAAGCATTTGATTAGAGGACTTCATTAAGCTCATTTTTCTTTTCTTTTCTTAACTCTCTAATCATTGATGCTCAGAGCCTTGAGCTTTGAGGGAGTGCTTTTGCACTTTGAGCCTAGCCTTGACTTCTAAGTGTTTTGTTTTCAAGCATTTGGCTTGATACATAAACACCACAAGTACTTAGCAAATAAATTGCCATTGGTACTCAGAGCCTTCAGCTTTCTCAATTTTTCCCTTTTTCTTTTCTTGCTTTATTTTTCATTTGCTTTCAAGGTTTTCATGATTTTAAAAGATTTCACAAAACGTGCTAGATGAAAACTTCAATTAAATAAAATCTAATGCAATTAAGCAACAATCAAACATACTAGCTTCCCAATACTTTTATGCACATGCTAAAATCTTCTTTAATGCCTTGTTTGTTTATGATCATGATACCTTGTTGCTTTTGAATTCACAAAACTCAAGTTGGTAATCATAATGACATAGCACCATGTTGCAATTTAGAAATCAACTATGCCTTTTCATACACACATGCATACATAGAAGGTAAAGACAATCATGCAGTTTATAGTGCTTGAAACAAATGAGAGGAAAAAGAACTTTACAACCTTGTAGTTCATCTTCTCTATTGTTGTCATTTTCCTCCCATTCTCCTCCTTCCCATACCAAACTCAGAATACTTGCTCATCCTCAAGCAACAATTAGGACAATGGCTATGGGGCTAAGATGGATCATGAATGTCTTACACAAGAAATGTTAGTAGTACATGTGTTTCAAGCAAGCAAAATTAAAGATAATAATCAAGGCACAAGAGACAGAGACATTGTGATTGCATGCTTAAGAAGGTGAGCATAATACTTTGCATAGAAGATAAGTGGCACACCAAACTTAGTGTGACACTTTCACTTGGAATTAATGCAAGTATCTTGTAAGAATTGGAACTAAATTTTGTTGCATAGCAACACCAAACTTAGAATGCAACCATATGTCAATTTATTTGAACTAAAACTAAACAAAAGAAACTGTTATATGTTAAATACAATCACCAAATGAAGAGTCTGTTATGAATAAGGATGTCTTGGTGATGTATTAACAAAAACAGTTAATGAAGGAAAGCATTAAAAACAAGTAATTAAATGAAACAAAGAGAAAACAAAAATTATCCAACTAAGAAGAAAAATAACACTGTAAAAGGCAATATGATTATGCAGACAAGTGATGTTGCTGGATTGATTTGCATAGAAAAATAGGTGGCATACCAAACTTAGAATCTTGGTGTGTCACTTTCATTTTTAATTTGATGCAATCATCCAAAAAGATTGAAAACAATTTGTTGCAAGGCAACACCAAACTTAGAATGTAACCATATGCCAATTTATTGAATTTAAACAAAACAAAGAACGAAGACAAAGCAGAAAAGAAATGTTACCTACGGTTGGGTTACCTCCCAACAAGTGCTCTTTTAGTGTCATTAGCTTGACATGTTGTTCTTCACTTTCTTCCTCTTCTTCCAGTTTGTTAAGAGGAATGACCTTAAGGGGGGAGAAGATTCAGCTAGTGTCCCTTGTCTTGGCCTTTCCTCAGCAAGCTTCCTTTTACAAATGGCTTGATTAATCTTGCTTGCTGGATCAGGGACAGGATTGGTGTTCTTGCTAATTGCCTTCACTTCTTTGGATTCAAGACTTGGTTGCTGTGTGATTATTGGAGTTTTGTATTCATCCAGAGCCTTTTGAACTGGTGGTTCCATGAACTTCTCCTTCATGTACTTCTCTGCCTCACTTGAGTTTGGAATGATTTCCTCACTTTCTTGCTCCTCCAGTTCCTCTTTTACACTCAACATTTGTTTTAATAGCTCTTTCATGGAGGAGGTTTGTTGATCTTCCCAACATTTCTTCATCTCCTCTTCATATCTTTTAATCTCAGATTCAATTGTTGAGACTTTTTGGTCCAGGGGAGTTTGAGGAGGTTGTGAGTGTTCAGGTTCTTTTGTCACCTCAAGTGCAGTTTCATTTTCCACCACCTCATTCTTCATTGAAAGTTCACTTGATGCAGTAGCCTCCTCATCTTGCTCTTCCACTTTATCCTTCACATCCATCAATCGGTCTTTATTTTCCTTGCTTAGTGGTTCTGAGCATTTCCCTATGTTCTCCAATTGCTCATCCATCTTCTGAAGACGGATTTCTTGTTCTCTCCAGGATTGTTGTTGTTCCTTCATGAATTGTTCTTGTCTTTTCAACAATTCTCTGGATTTTTGAAGTGGATCTTCATTTTGCTCTTCCACCTCCTCCTTCTCATTTAGCGTTTGATTGATCAACACTTCTATGTTTTTGAAGGAGTTCTCTTGTTCTTTCCATGATCTTTGTACTTCCCTTTCATGTCTTTCAAACATGGTTTCAAGCTTTGAGGGGCCTTGGTTCATGGAAATTTGTGTGGATGGTGAGTTTGGAAAATTTTGTATAAGTGAATTGATAGTACGTTCGAGTGAAGATAGCTCTTGATAAGTGGAATATGGGCTCTCAAATGTTTTCTGGTTTTGCTCCCCCCAGCCATCATTAGAATAGCAACTTGCATCATTTTGTGGTGGAGGAAGATATCCCATATGATTTTCTTGCTCATCTTGTGTCTCTGAAGCAAATCTCCATGAATTGGAGTGCTCAGAATGTGTATTCTCGTGGTGATATTCCCAGCCACCATTAGAGATTGGTGATGGTGGGTAATATCCCATAAAATTTGTTTGATCATAAGATGAGTTGAACTCCATTTGAATTTTGTAAAACACAACACCAAATAAAATTGAAATTCATGTTTCAGATGATATTTGCTTAGTGAGGCAAAAACACAAACACCTTGGTTTCAAGAACAAAAATAAAGAAAATGCTTAATCTAGACTTCTCACCCACTTAATCATTGTTGATCTAATCAATCCCCGGCAACGGCGCCAAAAACTTGATGAGTATTTTGGTGAAAAATAAATTTCTCCCAAAACACACAAATCTAACCGGCAAGTGTACCGGGTCGTATCAAGTAATAAAAACTCACGGGAGTGAGGTCGATCCCACAGGGATTGATGGATCAAGCAACTTTAGTGGGTGATTAGTTTAGTCAAGCTAACATTGAGTGATTTGAGTGACAATTGAAGCCAACAGAATGTAAATGACAAGGAAAATTAAAGTGCAGAAAGTAAATTGCATTGAAACTTAAAGAGCAAGAAATGTAAATTGCAAGAATCTTAAATTGCAAGAAATGTAAATTGCATGAAATTAAAAGGGAGTGGGTGCTGGAAATTAAAAGAAAGCAGTAGATTCAACAGATTTGGAAAATCACTTTAAAATCAAAACAGAGAGCAACTTGGCTCAATTGCAAAATCTAAATGAGAGGTTGAAGATCTCAGGGGTTGGATGAGACTAGAGACCAAGTCTAGATCTCAATTCCTTCCTTGATCCAACAGAGAATAATTGCAGAAGAAAATAGAGAAGAAAGCAGTAAAGAGAGTTTTGATTCAAATCACAATTCACTGAAATTATGCAGACAAGTAAACAGAGAGAATTCTCAAGGTGAGATTGAAACAGAATTTCTTCAATTCTCAACTCAAGATTCAAAACAAAAAGGAAAACTAAAGAGAGAGAGTTCTGTATTCCTAATGCTCCCTAGTGGAGCCAGCCTCCCTTACAAATATGAAACAGATGCCTATTTATAGGCATTTCTACAAATTGAAAATGAAATTAAAAACAAATTACAATTAAATGAAAATCCTATTTTATCTATTTCTTGTGCCTTTGAGTGATGATCATTTGGGCCCTTGCTCTTGATGGAATTGGGTTGAAAGAGGCCTTGGTTGATTGCTCTTGGAGTTTGAGGAAGAACCGAAGTGAACCAATTGAACCGGTTTTGAAGTTAGCCATAGTTGGTCCCAACGTTAGGGCCAAAGTTAGGGGTCTAACTTTGACCCCAACTTTTCATAGCAGCAAGCATAATTTGCTGGTATGAACGTTGGTGCCAACGTTAGGGGTCTAACTTTGACCCTAACGTTGGCCTCCCTTATGTACATTTATGGGGCCAACTTTGTCCTCTTGTCATGTTGCCAATTTTATGCCCAATATAGACTATCATATATGGTTGGAAAGCTCTGAATGTCAGCTTTCTAACCCACTTGGAATCACTTCAATTGGACATCTACAACTCAAGTTATGATCATTTGAAGAGGGTATGGTCGCTGGCTTTGGTGTGCAGCGTTTGAGGTAACGTTAGCCCTCAAACGTTGGCGAAAACGCCAGTTCTGGAGGCTCAAATGTATTGTCCACCCCATACTATTATACATTGTTGGAAAGCCCTGGATGTCTACTTTCCAATGCCTTTGGGAGCACATCATTTGGAGCTCTACAGCTCGAGTTATACTCCTTTGAAGGTGCAGAGGTCAAGTGGCCTCACTGCAGGTTGCCACCATGTTCGTTTATGCACATTGCGGGGCAGTTTTCTCCCTCAATTTTAGTGTCCACCATGCAGTGCCATATATGCTTGGAAAGCTCTTGATTCCTACTTTCCAATGCTTCTTGAATCACCTCATTTGGAGCTCTGTAGCTCAAGTTATTCTTGCTGGAAGTATACCCCTTGTATGCCTTGTGGTGTGTGGCGCCAACGTTAGCCTCCAAGTTAGGGGGCTAACGTTGGCGCAAACGTTGGCCTTCTCCCCCTTTATAACTCATGTGCCAACGTTAGCCTCCAAGTTAGGGGGCTAACGTTGGCGCAAACGTTGGCTGGCCCAGGGATGAGTTTCAAGTTTCTCTTGCCAACGTTAGCCTCCAAGTTAGGGGGCTAACGTTGGCTCAAACGTGGGGAGTCCAGGGAGTGATCTTCATGCCCAACGTTAGCCTCCAAGTTAGGGGGCTAACGTTGGGGCTAACTTCATGCCTCCAGGATCAACTTCCATTCTTCACTTCTAGCCATTCCTCTTTGCTTCAACCTTTCTCCAAGCTTTCTTCACCTATCATTAATCAACCAAACACATCAAAGCTATGCTCATAATCATGAGATATTCATTCTATCATAATATGTGTCACTTTTAGCATAAAACCTCATGAAATAGCATGAATTCATACATGGTTGATTAAATCAAAGGAAGCATGAAAATCTACCCACTTGGCTTGCTTATGGCTCAAGAAAGTGCATAAAACCTATTGAAAACAAAGGAAAAAGGCATAGAAAAACATGACATGATGACATGTCATCAGCAGGCGTGCTATGATTTGGGAAGCTCTCGCCCCTCGAGTTCGGACAATCTGTAGTAGCCCTTCCCAAGTACTTCTATGACTCGGTAGGGTCCTTTCCAGTTTGCTGCCAGCTTTCCTTCTCCAGGTCGAGTTGTTCTAATATCATTTCGGATTAGGATGAGATCATCTTCAGCGAAACCTCTTGGCACTACCTTTTGATTATATCTGGAAGCCATTCAACGTTTTAGTGCTTCTTCCCTGATCCGAGCTCTTTCCTGGATTTCGGGAAGTAGGTCGAGCTCTTCCTTTTGAAGTTGGGAGTTGGCTTCCTCATTGTAATGAACCACTCTAGGCGACCCTTCCTCGATCTCCACTAGGATTATTGCCTCCGTCCTGTATGCTAATCGGAAGGGCGATTCTTTTGTGGTGGAATGTGGCGTTGTTCGATATGCCCATAGGACTTGTGGGAGCTCTTCGGCCCAAGCTCCCTTTGCGTCTTGTAATCTCCATTTTAGCCTAGCCAATATGACTTTGTTGGCAGCTTCGGCTTGTCAATTGGCCTGGGGATGTTCGACAGAAGTGAACTGGTGCTTTATGTTCAAGTCGGCTACTAATTTTCTGAAGCCTGCATCTGTGAATTGGGTGCCATTATCTGTGGTGATGGAGTATGGAACCCCGAACCTTGTGACAATGTTCCTATATAGGAATTTTCGACTTCTTTGAGCAGTAGCGTTAGCTAGGGGTTCTGCCTCGATCCACTTTGTGAAATAGTCTACCCCTACTATGGGGAATTTAACTTGTCCCGATCCCTGAGGAAAGGGTCCGAGAAGGTCGAGTCCCCATTTTGCAAATGGCCAAGGTGAGGTTACGCTGATGAGCTCCTCTGGTGGGGCGATGTGAAAGTTGGCATGTTTTTGACATGGGAGACATGTCTTTACGAACTCTGTGGCCTCCTTTTGTAGAGTTGGCCAATAAAATCCTGCCCGGAGTACTTTTTTGGTGAGCACTTGTGCTCCGAGATGATTGCCACAGATGCCACTGTGTACTTCTTCCAGAACTTCCCTCGTGTTGGAAGTTGGTACACATTTTAACAAGGGTGTTGAAATTCCTCTTTTGTAAAGAGTATTGTTTATGATAGTGTAGTATTGTGCCTCTCGTTTTATCCTTTTTGCCTCCTTCTCATCTGTAGGAAGTATTTCTGTTTTGAGGTAGTTAATTATAGGAGTCATCCATCATTGATCTAGACCTGTTATGGCTAGGACTTTTTTCTCTTCCGAGATTGACGGGTTCTGTAGTAATTCCTTGATGAGGCTTCTATTGTTGCTTCCTGGTTTGGTGCTGGCTAGTTTTGAGAGTACATCAGCCCAGGCATTTTGTTCGCGGGGTATGTGATGTATCTCATACTCCTGGAGTTGTCTGAGCTGTTCCCTGGCTTTACCTAGGTACTTTTTCATAGTGGGGTCCTTGGCTTGGTAGCTCCCTGTTATTTGTGAGGTGATCACCTGTGAGTCGCTGAAGATAATGAGTTTTTAAGCTCCGACCTCTTTAGCCAGCTTTAAACCAGCTAGCAGTGCCTCATATTCAGCCTGGTTGTTTGAGGCAGGGAACCCGAATTTGAGAGAGAGTTCGATTTGGGTTCCTTGATTACTTTCAATTATCACACCTGCGCCGCTTCCCGTTTTATTCGAGGAACCATCCACATAGAGATTCCATTCTGTGGGGGTTTCCGGGGTGTCCGTAAATTCTACAATGAAGTCGGCTAAGTATTGTGATTTGATGGCTGTCCGAGCTTCATACTGAAGGTCGAACTCGGACAACTTGACCGCCCATTGTAAAATTCTGCCTGCTAGGTCTATCTTCTGCAATATCCCTTTTATGGGCTGGTTGGTCCGAACCTTAATGGTGTGAGCTTGGAAGTACGGGCGAAGTCGTCGAGATGTTAGTATGAGAGCATAGGCAAACTTTTCTATTTTTTGGTAGTTCAGCTCGGATCCTTGTAACGCTTTACTGATGAAGTATACGGCTTATTGCCCACTGTCGTCTTCTTGAACTAGTGCTGAGGCTACTGCCCGACTCCCTACCGCGAGGTATAATATGAGTGGTTCTCCTTCTCGTGGCCGAGATAGGATAGATGGCCATCCTAGAAATCTTTTGAAATCTTGGAAGGCTTGTTCACACTCCGTTCTCCATTTGAACTTTTTTCCTTTCCTTAGAGTAGCATAGGAGGGAAGAGATCTTATTGCTGATCCTGCTAGGAATCTGGACAAGGCTGCCAATCTTCCGTTGAGTTGTTGTACCTCTTTGACACAAGTTGGGCTCTTCATGTTGAGTATGGCCTGGCATTTATCCGGATTTGCCTCAATTCTTCTTTGTGTGAGCATAAAACCTAAGAACTTGCCAGCTTCTACTGCAAAGGTGCATTTTGCAGGATTGAGTCGCATGCCATGCTTTCTTATAGTGTCGAACACTTGGACCAGGTCGGACAATAATGTCTCTTCACTTTGTGTCTTTATCAACATGTCGTCCACATAGACTTCCATGACTTTTCTGATATGATCTGAAAAGACTTTATTCATTAGCCTTTGATAAGTAGATCCCGCGTTCTTGAGACCAAAAGGCATCACAATGTAGCAGTAATTTGCTTTTGGTGTTAAAAACGAGGTTTTTTCTTGATCGGGTGGATACATGGGGATTTGATTGTATCTGGAATATGCATCCATAAACGAGAGGTATTTATATCCGGAGGAGGCATCTACCAGAGCGTCGATACTTGGGAGTGGATAAGGGTCTTTTGGGCAGGCTTTGTTGAGATCTATATAGTCGGTGCACATTCGCCACTTCCCGTTTGATTTTTTCACCAAGACGACATTAGCTAACCATAGTGGGTACTTGACTTCTCTTATGAATCCTGCCTCCAGTAGAGCTTATACCTGCTCTTCCACAGTTTGGGATCTTTCGGGTCCGAGCTTTCTACGCCTCTGTTGTACTGGCTGAGATCCAGGGTAGACTGCAAGCTTATGACACATTAACTCGGGGTCTATGCCTGGCATGTCTGCAGCCTTCCACGCAAAGAGGTCGATGTTGTCTCGTAGGAACTGTATGAGTGATTCTTTTATGTCTCCTTTTAGAATCGTGCCAATATTGGTTGTTTTGTCCGGGATGTCTCCGATCTGGACTTTCTCTATTTAACCTTCAGGTTGTGGATGGAGTTCTTCTTGCCTCTGAACTCCACCAAGTTCGATTGTGTGGAATTCTTCTCCTTTGCCTCTAAGGTTTAGACTTTCGTTATAACAGTGGCGTGCCATCTTCTGATCTGCTTTTATCGTAGCTATCCTTTCTGCAGTTGGGAATTTCATGCATAGATGTGGAGTTGAGACTATTGCGCTGAGTTGATTTAATGTTGTCCGACCTATTAGGGCATTGTAGGCTGAACTCACGTTGACCACGATGTAGTCTATTTTGAGTGTTCTGGATTGGTTTCCTTTTCCGAAGGTTGTGTGTAGCGGGACGTATCCCAGTAGTTGCACTGGAGTGTCTCCCAGTCCAAAAAGGCTGTTTGGATATGCTTTGAGTTCTTTATCTTCCAGGCAGAGCTTGTGGAAGGCATTTTGAATAAGATGTCGGCGGAGCTCTCTTGGTCTATCAGTGTGCGGTAGAGATTTGCATTTGCCAGTATAATGGTGATGACCATGGGATCGTCGTGTCCTGAGATGATGCCGGATGCATCTTCCTTGGTAAACGTAATTGCGGGGATGTCGGGTGCTTCCTCCTTTCCTCCGACATGATATACTTCTTTGAGATATCTTTTGCGAGATGATTTGGAGATTCCTCCTCCTACGAATCCTCCGTGTATTATATGGACATGTCTTTCTGGTGTACGAGGTGATCGCTCGGTTCATCCAACCTCCTCGTCTCTTCTCCTTTTTCTTTGCTCATCGTCCCGGGTGGCCAGATACCCATCTAGTTTTCCTTCTCTCACTAATTTTTCTATGACATTTTTTAAGTCAAAGAATTCATTGGTGGAGTGCCCACAGACTCGATGGCATTCACAATATTCATTCCGGTTTCCTCCTCCTCTTTTGCCTTTGAAAGGTCGAGCTGGGGGTATTTTTTCTGTGTGGCAGACTTCTTTGTAAACATCCACCAGGGACACCCTAAGAGGGGTGTAATTATGATATTTTTTAATTTTTCCCCTTGTCGATCTTCCTTCTTTTTGGACTCTTTGTCTTTGTCTCGGTAGGTGAATCCGGATTTTGAGGTTTCTCCTAGTCGAGAATTTTCTTCCATGTTGATGTATTTCTCCGCTCGTTCCTGCACTTCGTCCAGAGATGTGGGGTACTTCTTTGATATAGATTGGCTAAAAGGTCCATCTCTTAGGCTATTGATTAGGCCCATGATGGCGGCCTCGGTTGGTAGGCTTTGTATGTCTAGGCATGTTTTGTTGAATCTTTCCATGTAGTTGCGAAGGCTTTCTCGATCTCCTTGCTTGATTCCTAATAGGCTGGGGGCGTGCTTAGCCTTATCTTTTTGGATGGAGAATCTGGCCAGGAACTTTTTGGCTAAGTCATCAGAGCTTGAGATTGACTTCGGAGGTAGGTTTTTGAACCATCTGATTGCTGTCTTTGTGAGAGTCGTTGGAAAAGCTTTACAGCGAACTGCATCTGAAACGTCGGTGAGGTACATTCTACTTCTGAAATTGTTGAGGTAATGGTTGGGATCTGTAGTGCCATCGTACAAAGTCATATCCGGAAGTTTGAAGTCCTTGGGGATTTTGGTCTTCATGATTTCCCTAGTGAATGGATCTTGATCCTTGTTTGGGGTTTAGGGTTTAGGGCTTAGGGTTTAGGCTTTAGGCTTTAGGGTTTTGATGAGCGGATAATTTATACGCTTTTTGGCATTGTTTTTACATAGTTTTTAGTATGATTTAATTAGTTTTTAGTATATTTTTATTAGTTTTTAAATAAAAATTATATTTCTGGACTTTACTATGAGTTTGTGTGTTTTTCTGTGATTTCAGGTAATTTCTGGCTTAAATTGAGGGACTTGAGCAAAAATCTTATTCAGAGGCTCAAGAAGGACTGCAGATGTTGTTGGATTCTGACCTCCCTGCACTCAAAGTGGATTTTCTGGAGCTACAGGAGTCCAAATGGCACACTCTCAATTGTGTTGGAAAGTAGACATCCAGGGATTTCCAGCAATATATAATAGTCCATACTTTGCTCGAGTTTAGACAACGCAAACGGGCGTTTAACGCCAGCTCTCTGCCCTATTCTGGCGTTAAACGCCAGAAACAGGTTGCAAAGCAGAGTTAAACGTCAGAAACAAGTTACAAACTGGCGTTTAACTCCAAGCAAGACCTCTACACGTGAAAGCTTCAATGCTCAGCCTATTTTCACTTATGTATTTTCAACGGTAGAGTTTCTACACACCATAGATTAAGGTGTGGAGCTCTGCTGTTCCTCATGAATTAATGCAAAGTACTATTATTTTTCTATTCAATTCAATCCTATTTCTTCTCTAAGATATTCATTCGCACACAAGAACATGATGAATGTGATGATTATGTGACGCTCATCATCATTCTCACTTATGAACGCGTGCCTGACAAACACTTCCGTTCTACATGCAAACAAGCTTGAGTGCATATCTCTTAGCCTCCTGATCTACGATCAGAGTCTTCGTGGTATAGGCTAGAATTATTGGCGGCCATTCATGAGATCTAGAAAGTCTAAACCTTGTCTGTGGTATTCCGAGTAGGATCTGGGAAGGAATGGCTGTGACGAGCTTCAAACTCGCGAGTGCTGGGCGTAGTGACAGACGCAAAAGGATTACTGAATCCTATTCCAGTATGATCGAGAACCGACAGATGATTAGCTATGCGGTGACGGCGCATTTGGACCATTTTCACTGAGAGGACGGGATGTAGCCAATGACAACGGTGATGCCCAACATACAGCTTGCCATGGAAAGGAGTATGAAGGATTGGATGAAGACAGTAGGAAAGCAGAGGTTCAGAGGGAACAAAAGCATCTCCATACGCTTATCTGAAATTCTCACCAATGAATTACATAAGTATTTCTATCCTATTTTATATTTTAATTATATTTTAATTATCAAATCTCCATCACCATTGGAATCTGCCTGACTGAGATTTGCAAGATGACCATAGCTTGCTTCAAGCCGACAATCTCCAAGGGATCGACCCTTACTCACGTAAGGTTTATTACTTGGACGACCCAGTGCACTTGCTGGTTAGTTATGCGAAGTTGTGACAAAGAATTAAGATTATGAACGTGCATATTAAGTCTTTAGCGCCGTTACCAAGGAATGAACGATCACGATTTCGTGCACCAAGTTTTTGGCGCCGTTGCCGGGGATTGTTCGAGTTTGGACAACTGACGGTTCATCTTGTTGCTCAGATTAGGTAATTTTATTTTAATTTTAAGCTTTTTATTTCTTATTTTCGAAAAATACAAAAAAAAATTTCTTCTTTTTCGTTTTTCCCAAATTAATTTTCGAAAAATCCAAAAAAAAATTTTAATAAAATCATAAAAACCAAAAATATTGTGTTTCTTGTTTAAGTCTTGTGTCAAATTTTAAGTTTGGTGTCAATTGCATCTTTTTAATTTTTCTTAAAATTTTTGAAAACTCATGCATTTGTTCTTCATGATCTTCAAGTTGTTCTTGATGAATTTCTTTGTTTGATCTTTAAATTTTTCTTATTTGATGTCTTTTCTTATTTTTCATATGCATTTTCAATTTGTTAGTGCCTAAAGTTTGAAAATTTCTAAGTCTGGTGTCTTGCATGCTTTTCTTTTCTTAAAAATTTTCAAAAATAAGTTCTTGGTGTTCATCTTGACATTCAAAGTGTTCTTGGTGTTCATCTTGACATTCGAAGTGTTCTTGCATGCATCATGTGTTTTGATTCATAATTTTCATGTTTTGAGTATTTTGGTTGTTTTTCTCTTTCTTCATTAAAAATTCAAAAATAAAAAAATATCTTTCCCTTATTCTCTCTTAAATTTTCGAAAATTTGAGTTGGCTTTTTCAAAACTTTTTAAAATTTAGTTTTTTCTTATGAGTCAAGTCAAATTTTCAATTTAAAAATTCTATCTTTTTCAAATCTTTTTCAAAAATCAAATCTTTTTCATTTTTTCTTTCATAATTTTGAAATTTTCAAAATTTATTTTCAAAATCTTTTTCTTATTTCTATTTCATATTTTCAAAATTAATGCTAACAATTAATGTGATTGATTCAAAAATTTTAAGTTTGTTACTTGCCTAGTAAGAAAGGTTCAATCTTTAAATTTTAAAATCATCTCTTTTTGTTTCTTGTTAGTCAAGTAATCAACTTTAATTTTCAAAATTAAATCTTTTTAAATTTATTTTTCAAATCTTTTTCAAAATAAATTTCAATCACATCTTTTTCAAAATCAATTTCAAAATCTTTTCTAACCTCTTATCTTTTCAAATCTTTTTCAATTAACCAGTTAACTTTTTGTTTGATTTTAAAAGTTTACTATTTCAATCATATCTTTTTCAAAACCACCTAACTACTTTTCTCTCTCTTATTTTCGAAAATTACTAGCCCCTTTTTCAAAATTCTTTTTTAATTAACTAATTGTTTTAAATTTTAATTTAATTTCATGTTTCTTCTTAAAATCTTCGAATTTTAACTTTAATTTTAAATTAAAAAAAATATTTTTATTTTATTTTATTTAATTTTCGAATTCTTCCCTCTCTCATCTCCTTCTAATTATTTATTTATCTACTAACACTTCTCTTCTACTCAAAAATTCGATCCCACTATTCTCCTCTGTGTTCGAATTCTTATATTTTCTTTCTTCCATCCTTCTCTTCTTATACTCATACAAGGAATCTCTATACTGTGACATAGAGGATTCTATATTTTCTTTTCTGTTCCCTTCTTTTTCATATGAGCAGGAGCAAGGACAAGAACATTCTTGTTGAAGCTGATTCGGAACCTGAAAGAACTCTGAAGAGGAAGCTAAGAGAAGCTAAAACACAACACTCTGAAGAGAACTTTACTGAAATTTTCGAAAAAGAAGGAGACATGGCCGAAAATTATAACAATGGTGGAGATGCAAAGAAGATGCTTGGTGACTTTACTGCACCAAATTCCAACTTACATGGAAGAAGCATCTCAATCCCTGCCATTGGAGCAAACAATTTTGAGCTAAAGCCTCAATTAGTTTCTTTGATGCAACAGAATTGCAAGTTTCATGGACTTCCATCAGAAGATCCTTTTCAGTTCTTAACTGAATTCTTGTAGATCTGTGATACTGTTAAGACCAATGGGGTTGATCTCGAGGTCTGCAGGCTTATGCTTTTCCCGTTTGCTGTAAGAGACAGAGCTAGAATATGGTTGGACTCTCAACCTAAAGATAGCCTGAACTCTTGGGATAAGCTGGTCACGGCTTTCTTAGCCAAGTTCTTTCCTCCTTAAAAGCTTAGCAAACTTAGAGTGGATGTTCAAACCTTCAAACAGAAAGAAGGTGAATCCCTCTATGAAGCTTGGGAGAGATACAAGCAACTGACCAAAAAGTGTCCTTCTGACATGCTTTCAGAATGGACCATCCTGGATATATTCTATGATGGTCTGTCTGAATTATCAAAGATGTCATTGGACCATTCTGCAGGTGGATCCATTCACCTAAAGAAAACACTTGCAGAAGCTCAGGAACTCATTGACATGGTTGCAAATAACTAGTTCATGTACACTTCTGAAAGGAATCCTGTGAGTAATGGGACGCCTCAGAGGAAGGGAGTTCTTGAAATTGATACTCTGAATGTGATATTGGCTCAGAATAAAATATTGACTCAGCAAGTCAATATGATTTCCCAGAGTCTGAATGGATTGCAAGCTGCATCCAACAGTAATAAAGAGGCATCTTCTGAAGAAGAAGCTTATGATCTTGAGAACCCTGCAATAGCAGAGGTGAATTACATGGGAGAACCCTATGGAAACACCTATAATCCCTCATGGAGAAATCATCCAAATTTCTCATGAAAGGATCAACAAAAGCCTCAACCAGGCTTTAATAATGGTGGAAGAAATATGTTTAGCAATAGCAAGGCTTTTCCATCATCCTCTCAGCAACAAACAGAGAATTCTGAGTAGAGTCCATCTAGCTTAGCAAATATAGTCTCTGATCTATCTAAGGCCACTCTAAGTTTCATGAATGAAACAAGGTCCTCTATTAGAAATTTGGAGGCACAAGTGGGCCAGCTGAGTAAAAGAGTCACTGAAACTCCTCCTAGTACTCTCCCAAGCAATACAGAAGAGAATCCAAAAAGAGAGTGCAAGGCCATTACCTTACTTCGTGTGGCCGAACCCAGAGAGGAGGAGAAGGACTTGAATCCTAGTGAGGAAGACCTCCTAGGACGTTCACTGACCAATAAGGAGTTTCCCTTTGAGGAACCAAAGGAATCTGAGGCTCATCTAGAGACTATAGAGATTCCATTGAACCTCCTTTTACCATTCATGAGCTCTGATGACTATTCTTCCTCTGAAGAGGATGAAGACATCATTGGAGAGCAGGTCGCTAAATATCTAGGAGCCACCATGAAGTTAAATGCCAGTTTATTTGGTAATGAGACTTGGGAGAATGAACCCCCCTTGTTCTCCAATGAACTCAGTGCATTGATAAGGCAGACATTGCCTCAGAAGAAACCGGATCCTGGAAAGTTCTTCATACCTTGTACCATAGGCACCATGACCTTTGAGAAGGCTCTGTGTGACCTTGGGTCAGGGATAAAACTCATGCTACTCTCTGTAATGGGGAAACTAGGAATTCTTGAGGTACAAGCTGTAAGAATCTCACTAGAGATGGCAGACAAATTAATGAAACAGGCTTATGGATTAGTAGAAGACTTGTTAGTAAAGGTTGAAGGCCTTTACATCCCTGTTGATTTCATAATCCTAGACATTGGGAAGGATGAGGATGAATCCATCATCCTTGGAAGACCCTTCCTAGCCACAGCAAAAGCTGTGATTGATGTGGACAGAGGAGAGTTGGTCCTTCAACTAAATAAGGAAAACCTTGTGTTTAAAACACAAGGATCTCCTTCTGTGACCATGGAGAGGAAGCATGAAAAGCTTCTCTCACTGCAGAGTCAACCAAAGCCCCCACAGTCAAACTCTAAGTTTGGTGTTGGGAGGCCACAACCAAACTTTAAGTTTGGTGTTGAACCCCCACATTCAAACTCTAAGTTTAGTGTTGGAAGGTCCCAACAATGCTCTAAACATCTGTGAGGCTCCATGAGAGCTCATTGTCAAGCTATTGACTTTAAAGAAGTGCTTGTTGGGAGGTAATCCAATGTTATTTAATTATATCTATTTATTTTCTATTGTTATTTTATGTTTTTTTAGGCTGATGATCATGTGGAGTCAAGAAAACTAGTGAAAAATAAAAAATAGAATGAAAAATAGCATTAAAAACAGCTCACCCTAGAGGAAGAGCTTACTGGCATTTAAATGCCAGTAAGTAGCATCAAACTGGCGTTTAACGCCAGAACAGAGCATCAAACTGGCGTTAAACGCCAGAAACAAGCACCAGACTGGCGTTTAACGCCAGAACAGAGCATGAAATTGGCGTTAAACGCCAGAAACAAGCAGCAAGCTGGCGTTTAATGCCAGACATGCATTCTAAGGGCGTTTTGCACGCCTAATTGGAGCAGGGAAGCTAAGTCCTTGACCCCTCTGGATCTATGGACCCCACAGGATCCCCACCTACCCCACCTCTTCTTCTCTCCTCTTTACACCTTTTCATAACTCTCTTCCCCAAATACCCTTCACCAATCACCTCCATACCTCTTCCCTAAATTCCCTTAACCACTCACATCCATCCACTCTTCCCCAAAACCCCACCTACCTCCAAAATTCAAATTCTTTTCCCTCCCAAACCCAACCCTAATGGCCGAAACCTACCCTTCCCCCCACTCCTATATAAACCCCTCAACAATACTCCATTTTCACACATTACAACCACCACTTCTCTCCCTTGGCCGAATACATCTTCTCCCTCCATCTCCTCTATTTTCTTTTTCTTCTACTACTTCCTTTCTTCTTTTGCTCGGGGACGAGTAAACCTTTTAAGTTTGGTGTGGTAAAAGCATTGCTTTTTGTTTTTCCATAACCATCAATGGCACCTAAGGCCATAGAAACTTCAAGAAAGAGGAAAGGAAAGACAATTGCTTCCACCTCTGAGTCATGGGAGATGGAGAGATTCATCTCAAAGGTCCATCAAGACCACATCTATGAAGTTGTGGCCAAGAAAAAGGTAATCCTTGAGGTTCCTTTTAAGCTCAAAAAGAGCGAATATCTGGAGATCCGACAAGAGATTAGAAGAAGAGGATGGGAAGTTATCTCTAATCCTATTCAACAAATCGGGATCTTAATGGTTCAAGAGTTCTATGCAAACGCATGGATCACTAGGAACCATGATCAAAGTGTGAACCCAAACCCAAAGAACTGGCTTACCATAGTTCGGGGGAAATACTTAGATTTCAGTCCGAAAAATGTAAGGTTGGCGTTCAACTTGCCAATGATGCAAGAAAATGTACGCCCCTACACTAGAAGGGTCAACTTTGATCAAAGGTTGGACCAAGTCTTCATGGACATATGTGTGGAAGGAGCTCAATGGAAAGTTGACTCAAGAGGCAAGCCGGTTCAATTGAGAAGACCAGACCTTAAGGCTGTAGCTAGAGGATGGTTAGAGTTCATCCAACGCTTAATTATTCCTACTAGCAACCGGTCTAAAGTTACTGTAGACCGGGCCATCATGATTCATAGTATCAAGATTGGGGAGGAAGTCAAAGTTCATGAGATTATACCTCAAGAACTCTACAAGGTGGCTAACAAGTCATCCACTTTGGCAAGGTTAGCCTTTCCTCACCTTATTTGCCACCTCTGCAATTCGGCTGGAATTGACATAGAGGGAGATATCCTCATTGATGAGGACAAGCCCATCACTAAGAAAAGGATGGAGCAAACAAGAGATCATGGACCTCAACAAGAGCATGAGGAAATTCCTCACCATAAAATCCCTGAGATGCCTCAAGGGATGCACTTCCCTCCACAAAACTATTGGGAGCAAATCAACACATCCCTAGGAGAATTAAGTTCCAACATAGGACAACCAAGGATGGAACACCAAGAGCACTCCATCATTCTCCATGATATTAGAGAAGAACAAAGAGCTATGAGGGAGGAGCAACAAAGACAAGGAAGAGACATAGAGGAGCTCAAGAGCACCATTGGTTCTTCAAGAAGAGGAAGACGCCACCCTCACTAAGGTTGACCCGTTCCTTAATCTCCTTGTTCTTATTTTTCTATTTTTCATTTACTATGCTTTATGTTTATTTATGTTTGTGTCTTTATTACATGATCATTAGTGTTTAAGTGTCTATGTCTTAAAGCTATGAATGTCCTATGAATCCATCACCTCTCTTAAATAAAAATTGTTCTAAAAACAAAAGAATAAGAAGTACATAGTTTCGAATTCATCCTTGAAATTAGTTTAATTATCTTGATGTGGTGACAATACTCTTTGTTTTCTGAATGAATGCTTGAACAGTGCATATGTCTTTTGAATTTGTTGTTTATGAATGTTAAAATTGTTGGCTCTTGAAAGAATGATGAAAAGGAGAAATGTTATTGACAATCTGAAAAATCATAAAATTGATTTTTGAAGCAAGAAAAAGCAGTGAATACAAAAGCTTGCAAAAAAAAAGAAAAGAAAAAATGGCAAAAATAAAAGAAAAATAAAGAAAAAGAAAAAGCAAACAGAAAAAGGCAAGAGCTCTTTAAACCAAAAGGCAAGAGCAAAAAGCCAATAGTCCTTAAAACCAGAAGGCAAGGGTAATAAAAAGGATCCAAGGCTTTGAGCATCAGTGGATAGGAGGGGCTAAAGGAATAAAATCCTGGCCTAAGCAGCTAAACCAAGCTGTCCCTAACCATGTGCTTGTGGCGTGAAGGTGTCAAGTGAAAACTTGAGACTGAGCGGTTATAGTCCAGGTCCAAAGCAAAAACAGAGTGTGCTTAAGAACCCTGGACACCTCTAATTGGGGATTCTAGCAAAGCTGAGTCACAATCTGAAAAGGTTCACCCAGTTATGTGTCTGTGGCATTTATGTATTCGGTGGTAATACTGGAAAATAAAGTGCTTAGGGCCACGACCAAGACTCATAAAGTAGCTGTGTTCAAGAATCAACATACTGAACTAGGAGAATCAATAACACTATCTGAATTCTGAGTTCCTATAGATGCCAATCATTCTGAACTTCAAGGGATAAAGTGAGATGCCAAAACTGTTCAGAGGCAAAAAGCTACTAGTCCCGCTCATCTGATTGGAGCTAAGTTTCATTGATATTTTGGAATTTATAGTATATTCTCTTCTTTTTATCCTATTTGATTTTCAATTTCTTAGGGACAAGCAACAATTTAAGTTTGGTGTTGTGATGAGCGGATAATTTATACGCTTTTTGGCATTATTTTTACATAATTTTTAGTATGATTTAATTAGTTTTTAGTATATTTTTATTAGTTTTTAAATAAAAATCACATTTCTGGACTTTACTATGAGTTTGTGTGTTTTTCTGTGATTTCAGGTAATTTCTGGCTGAAATTGAGGGACTTGAGCAAAAATCTGATTCAGAGGCTGAAGAAGGATTGCAGATGCTGTTGGATTCTGACCTCCCTGCACTCAAAGTGGATTTTCTGGAGCTACAAGAGTCCAAATGGTGCGCTCTCAATTGCGTTGAAAAGTATACATCCAGGGCTTTCCATCAATATATAATACTCTATACTTTGCCCGAGTTTAAATGACGCAAACTGGCGTTCAACGCCAGCTCTCTGCCCTATTCTGGCGTTAAACGCCAGAAACAGGTTGCAAACTAGAGTTAAACGCCAGAAACAAGTTCAAACTGGAATTTAACTCCAAGGAAGACCTCTACACGTGAAAGCTTCAATGCTCAGCCTAAGCACACACCAACTGGGCCCGGAAGTGGATTTCTACATCATTTACTTATTTCTATAACCCTAGTAACTAGTTTAGTATAAATAGAACTTTTTACTATTGTGTTTAGAATATTTGGATCATTTTCGAGATCATCTTTTGATCATTTTAGATCTCTTGACCTCCATGGGAGGCTGGCCACTCGGCTATGTCTACCCTATTTTCACTTATGTATTTTCAACGGTAGAGTTTCTACACACCATAGATTAAGGTGTGAAGTTCTACTATTCCTCATGAATTAATACAAAGTACTATTGTTTTTCTATTCAATTCAAGCCTATTTCTTCTCTAAGATATTCATTTGCACACAAGAACATGATGAATATGATGATTATGTGACGCTCATCATCATTCTCACTTATGAACGCGTGCCTGACAAACACTTCCGTTCTACATGCAAACAAGCTTGAATGCATATCTCTTAGCCTCCTGATCTACGATCAGAGTCTTCGTGGTATAGGCTAGAATTATTGGTGGCCATTCTTGAGATCCGGAAAGTCTAAACCTTATTTGTGGTATTCCGAGTAGGATCTGGGAAGGAATGGCTGTGACGAGCTTCAAACTCGCGAGTGCTGGGCGTACTGACAGCGCAAAAGGATTACTGAATCCTATTCCATTATGATCGAGAACCGACAGATGATTAGCCGTGCGGTGACAGCGCATTTGGACCATTTTCATTGAGAGGACGGGATGTAGCCATTGACAACGGTGATGCCCAACATACAGCTTGCCATGGAAAGGAGTATGAAGGATTGGATGAAGACAGTAGGAAAGTAGAGGTTCAGAGGGAACAAAAGCATCTCCATATGCTTATCTGAAATTTTCATCAATGAATTACATAAGTATTTCTATCCTTTTTTATATTTTAATTATATTTTAATTAACAAATCTCCATCACCATTTGAATCCGCCTGACTGAGATTTGCAAGATGACCATAGCTTGCTTCAGACGACAATCTCCGTGGGATCGACCCTACTCACGTA